>NW_022437045.1:560849-581224 GCF_009761245.1 Sapajus apella | reverse complement strand
TCAAAAAAAAAAAAAAAAAAAAAAAAATGCAAACTTTCAGTAAAACTTTACATTTCATGTTAGCATTTATCAAAATTTGGTATTCATTTAGATTGTCTGGATCAATTGTATAGCACTACTCATTGCAATGATAATTCAGAAAACACTTAGAGCCTATGGTCAGAAGAATTTCAAAGTATATAAATTTTAGTTTGTATACGTATGTTTGATAGATAAAAGTACAATGAGATATTCAGTAAAAGACTTTCTATCATTACATTACATTAGCATAAAATTCTGAAGGGGAAGTAGAATGGAAATAAAATTTCAAAGAGAAAATGGAACAGAATTTTTGCTTGCTGAGGATGAGCTTGCTTGTGTATTTCTTAAATGATGATGGTGGGTAACACACTGTGATGGAATCTGAATTTCACTGAGATGCATTTAGAAGAGTGACATCACAGTTTTCTTTTAAAATGTCAACATTTACAATATGCTAGAATTCACAATTTTATAACTATTCAAATATATGATAGAATTATAGGTATCCATTTTAAAATATGGAAAGAAGAGCATTGTTTTCTAAACTGTTTTGGGGCTCTTGAGCAAAAACTTTAGACTAATTCAGCATACAGCGCCAGATTTTGTATTGCTCTTTATTTGCCTGAGTGTCTAGGGGGATATTTAGAATGTGGTCTTCTGTTGCTCACTGTTAATCCAGGGAAATTAACTGAGCTTTTGTCTTTTTTTTTTTTCAGATGGAGTCTTACTCTGTAGCCCAAGCCGGAATGCGGTGGTGCCATCTTGGCTCACTGTAACCTCCATCTCCAGGACTCAAGCGATTCTCATGCCTCAGCCTCCTGAGCAGCTGGGACTATCGGCACGTGCCACAATGCCCAGCTAATTTTTTGTATTTTAGCAGAGACGGAATTTCACCATGTTGCCCAGGGTGGTCTCAAATGCCTGAGCTCAGGCAATCTGCCTGTCTCGGCCTCCCAAAGTGCTGGGATTACAGGCATGAGCCACCATGCCCAGCAGGCTTTTGTTTTGACTAAGCATTGTCACCATTTTCACCCACAAGTGGAATGGTGGGATTGGGTGCAAGCTTGAAATCTTCGATTCCCTTCAAAGAGGCAGTGTGGCGGCGTGAAGAGCACATGGTCTCAAAACCACAGTGAGATACTACTTCACCCAATAGGATGGCTATTATCAAAGAGATAGAGAGAGAGAAGAAAATAAATGTTGGCAGGGATGTGGTAAACTAGAACCCTCGTGCAATACTGGTGGAAATGGCAAATGGTGAAGCCAGTGGAGAAAGCACTATGATGATTCCTCAAAAACTGAAAGTAGCACTACCACAGGATCCAGCAATTCCGCTTCTGGGTATATGTACCCCAAATAATTGAAAGCAGGGTTGGCCGGGCACGGCGGCTCACATCTGCAATCCCAGCACTTTGGGAGACCAAGGCAGGCAAATCACGAGGTCAGGAATTCAAGACCAGCTCACCAACATGGTGAACCTTCATCTAGACTAAAATACAAAATTTAGCCAGGCATGGTGGTACGTGCCTGTAATCCCAGCTACTCAGGAGGCTGAAGCAGGAGAATCGCTTGAAACCAGGAGGCGGAGGTTGCAGTGAGCCGAGATCGTGCCACTGAACTCCCGCTGGGCAACAGAGCAAGACTCTGTCAAAGAAAGAAAGAGGGAAAGATGGAAAGAGAGGAAGGGAGGTGAGGGAGGGAGGGAAGGAAGCAGGGTCATGAAGAGATATTTGTACACCCATGTTGACAGCAACATTATTCACAACAGCCAAAAGGTGGAACCAACCCATATGCCCATCTGCAGATGAGCAAATAGATAAATGGTGGAATAGCCATGCAATGGAATACGAATCAGCCTTAAAGAGGAATGAAATTTGCATACATGCCACAATATGGATGAGCCTTGAAGGCAACATGCTAAGTGAAATAAGCCAACCACAGAAAGACAAATAGTGTGTGATGTCACTTATATGAAGTATCTAGAATAGTCAGACTCATAAAGACAGAAAGTAGAATGGTGGTTACCAGGAACTAGGGATATGCGAGGAGAATGAGAAGTTATTATTTTACGGGCTCAGAGTTTCACTTATGCAAGATGAAAAAGTTTTGGAGATGAAAGCAAGTGAGGTAGCATGCATCTGTAGTCCCACCTACTCAACAGGCTGAGGCAGGAGGATAGCTTGAGCTCAAGAGTCCGAGACCAGTCTGGGCAACACAGTGAGAGCCTGTCTACACAAAAAAATAAAAATTAGTGCATGTGGTGATGCCCCCCAGTAGTTCTAGCTACTCAGGAGGCTGAGGCAGGAGGATGACTTGATCCCAGGAGTTCGAGACTAGCCTGGACAACATAGCAAGACTCCATATCTTAAAAACAAAAGAAAAATTCTGGAGAAGGATAGTAGAGCGGTTGCACAACAATGCGAATGTGCTTAATGCTACCACCTGTATACTGAAATATGGTTAAGAAGGAAATTTTTACTTATGTGTATTTTATCACAGTTTTTTAAAGTATGTGGTCTCTGCATTTGGAGAGATCTAGTGTCAGAGCCAACATCTCCTAGGTATGACCCGCAGCAGGCTGCCTACACTCCCTGAGCCTCAGTTTCCTCCTAACAGGTAAAATAACACCTAACTTAGAGGATTTTTATAAGAATGAAAACATCAACAGATCTGTAGCGGATGCTCTGGAAAGCCCCGCTTCAGGACTCAGGCACCACTGCCCCAGCTATTGGGAATGTTCAGTGTTGGCCACCACAGCTGCACCCTCTCCAGGCATCGGCTCCCACAGGGAGCTGCCTCGCCCAAGTTTATAACCCCTCTTTGGAGACAGCAACTTGTTGGTGCCAGCTTATATTGTCCAGCCCTCTTGCCTCAACTGGAGAAAACTCTGAAGGGTCCTCCCAACCCCACAGCTTCAGCGGGATCAGTTGGGGTCTCTTGTCGAGATACCCACGTTCCCCCTCTTCCCAGTCCTGCTTCTCTCCTGTTCTTCCGACTTCTGCATGTGCATCTCCAGCTCAGCGTCTATTTCGAGGTAACCCTCTCCTGCTCAAAATGTTCCAAGAGGTGCCCTTGGCCTCAGAATGAAACCTGCAATGACTGTCATTTCCTGCAAGACCTGACACAGCAGAGTCACTTACTGTCTCTCTGGTTTCTTCTGCTGCCCCTCCGCCTGCCTCACCCCATTCCTGCAGCCCTGGCCTCAGGAATTCCTACAGCGCCTCTATGCTTACTGTTCTCTGCCTGGACCCTCGTCCTCTGGGGTTCACTTCATTCTCCCAGGCCAGCTCGTCAGAGAGGCCTGTCTAAGATATCCCCAGCTGGGCCCCAATCCCTCCTCTATCCCTGTACCCTGCTTGTTTTTCTTTATAGAATTGATCATTCCCTGAAATGATCGTGTATACTCATTTGCTTATAAGAACTAGGATGTTCCCAAAGGCAGGGACTTGCTCTGCCTTCTGCCCTGTGGTTCTCCCAGCAACTAGAATGCTTGGCACAGAATAGGGACTCCAGGAACATTTGTGAAAATAATGAATGAATTCAGGATAATGCCCACTGAGCATGTAACTCAGTGTATACCGTATGTCAGGGCCTCACAGATGGTACATTATTATTTTATTATATTTCTTGTCTGTCCAATTCAGACAAAGAATGTCAGACAGGGTCCTTCTTTTATATCCCTTTCTATAGTCCTAGGCACAGATTCCCTTATAAAAACTTCTTAACTAGACTTCTTATGTTCTAAAACCAGTGGTGAGCTAGCCCTGAGATTATTTTTGTCCTGGCTGGCTATCGGTTCTATTTCATTTGAATGGCCAAGATTCTCTCCCAGCACATCAAGTCTCTATTAAAATTAATTATGATCAGACTCTATCCATTCATCACTTAGGGAGAAAAGATGACAGAGGTGTCCCTCCAAAGTCATTCTGGCCACTCCTGGAGGTGGAGGGTTGCTCTGAGGCCCCATAAGACATTTGTTCACTCTAATCATCAAATATTTTTAAATATTACTCAATAATCTCTAAGAAACTACAAAAAGGGAGGCAATCAATGTGAGCTCTGCCCCCCAAATCGCTTAAAGTCTAAACTTGGTGGAGAAGAGAGGCCCCATCACTCTGCACCTGTTCCCTAACCAGTGCTCATGGGCCTGGGCGGTTTCCCCTTTCGCTTCCCCTCAAGGGGAATGTACCGCCAAGCACTCCTACCTGGTTTGACACCCCCTGTTCGTGGCTGGATAATGACAGTGCACTTTATGAATTCTATGGCCTGCAGTATCTCCAGCTCTGCCATGTTCAGGGAGGAGCAAGTACACAAGCATAGCTGAAATGCCCTGGACAGTTACCATTTATCTATCTCCATTCAGCGAAACAAGCCTGCAGAATGCTGTGAGCATTCTTTGTTCTTCTTTCTTTTTTGCAGATGCAAGCAAACCTAAGAAAGGGAAGCCATGTCCCTACCACTAGGAACGCCTTCAAAAGAAGGAAAGGATGTGACAGCTGGGTGCCAGGTATGGTCCCAGAGAAATTGACATCCATTTTGTACTTTTTTGTTGTTTTAACTTTAATTTTTTAAGACTTGGACTGCCTGACCTTTTTGTACTTTAATCCACATCAGGACACTTTGAGGTAGCTGGTATTGTCTTCAATTTGCAGATGAGGAAAGAGGTTAAAGAAATTAAGTGATGTACACTGGGTCATGTGGATGATAAATCATACACCAGGATTTGAAGTAAGCTTCCTCTGATTCCAGAATGTCTTCTAAGAATCTGCTACACTGCAGCATGCCCTTGGGCTGGTTAGCTACTCCCTTGGGTCTAAGCTTCGTTATCCTCCCTAATAGCTCCCTCTCTGCTCTGCATCCTGTTTTTTAAAACCAACAACTGTAACAAGTTGCCCTACCAGATTAAAAAATGTCATCAATCTACAATAATTAAAACAGAGTGGTGAGCAGTAAAATAGCACAGTTCAGATACAAACTCGGGTTGTGATAAAGGCAGCATTTCAGATCAATGGTAGAAAAGCAGATTTTTCTATAAATGATATTGGAAAACCTGGCTAGTGAAACAATTAACAGATGCCCAATAAGTGTTTGTAATTTGTTTACTGTAAAATTAAATGAGATAGCACATGTTCTCCAGCTTCCACAGTAACTGCTAAGAAAAGAGATTCAGTATAACTTTTTGAGGTCTGGACTTCTTAAGTCTCTCATCTAGATAGCGCTCTGACCTTAATTCCTCTCGCAATCTCCTACAATACTTCCAAATTTACAAAGTGCTTTCACTACCCTATTCGTGCAGGGCAGGTGTTTTTATTCTCACTTTCTATATATGGACACCAAGACTCAGAGAGGTTACAATCGCAGCTGGCGTGGCCGTGTGAAACTTAAAGACAGCTTCCTGGTTCCTTGTCTTATTACTAAACTCTCTATATATAGTCTCGCCCCACCCCCACCCTCATGTTCACACCACACAATTTAAAAACGGAGAACAAATAACATCAATACATTAACACAGTAACTAGGTTAATTTCTATGTAATCCCAGTCAGTCTTTGCCCATAGCACACATTTTACATCATTATCGTCACATTTTCATTACAATTTAGTGGCCCATTTTCCCACTTAACAATGCTGGTTACAGTTTTGTAGCAAATGACTGATGTGCATCTTTCCTGTGTCTTGAACGCTTCTCTTCATTAAAGTCATCCATGTAAATCTCCATCTCTAATCCTATTGCTCTTAAGTGAATTTTGTTCACTTGAGTGACTGCATTCAGTTCTGTTCCCCTTTACAGGCAGTCATTTATATTGCTCTTCCCCCAATAAGAAGTCCCAGTCGTCTTTCTTTTCCCGATCTATAGGTGACTTTAAATGTTGCGTTTGGTTTCCTAGGCTTTTGGGATTTCTCTCCCGCAGGTAAGTCACCAAGAGCTCTTTTTTTGCGGGTTCCTGCCTAGGTGTGAGTAGCAGAAGGAACTGTCTCTCACCTTCTTGGAGTCATGACTACGGCATTCCTGTTAAAGAATCACTCCTCCCTCCTTTTTGAACCTGTGGCTTTCCAATTTCACTTCCCCAGGACAGTCATCACTAAAACCATGACTCACTCCCATGGTTTCCTCTCTAGCAAGGGAGAAATTTCAAACCTGAACATTTGCATCCCCATTATGTATACAGTATGATTCATGCAGATTCTATTAAAATATCAAATAAGTCATTACAAATATACAGCCACACTGTATATTTAAAAGCAGAGACATTTTATTGCATACTTAATGTACTATTCTCCCCATTTAGGACTTGGAAATGGCCTCATAGAAACATATCTGACTCAAATGGTCTCTGGAAACAATATGGAAAGACACACAGAAAAGATACATTTTTTGGTCAGTGCTTGTCCTAAATGCTCCAAAAGGTCAGGTTCAGTCAACTTGAAATAAGGAGTTGTGGGGTCTTAAAGTAGTGCTCAAATAGTCTATCAGTAAATATCTACTGAATGTCAGCACACAACTCTGTAGAAATGGCTGATGGGAAATGGTGCTCAAAGCCATGCTGTCTGACAAACACATAAACTGGCAAAATCTGCCAAAAGAGGGTGACATAAAATGAAGGTTGTAATGTTTTTAAAAGGTTGGTTTTGATCAGATTACAATTGTAAAGTGCTTTCACTTAATTAAAATAGAGATGATAAAGCTACAGACTAGCAATAATAGTAGTTAGGGAAGATGCTGTTGTGATTGGTTTTGCTTTCAGACATCTCCTGGTAAGAGTTTTGTGCAAGGGGAAGGGCAAGAATCATTTTTCCCCAAAAACTCATTTAATCTATCGATAAGTCTAATACTTTTCTTTTCCACCATTAAGGAGCTTTTCCTGGAGAAAAAGAAGTCCTAATTTCATTTTAGCAAAGGAAGACGATTTTTAAAATTATGATTTAGCATATCTTAGACGGGGTGTAACTTTTCATGACACAGCTAACATAGGTTAGGAATGGCCAAGCATGTTTGAATATTACGCTTTTTAGAGGCGTGGGCGTTGCCAATAGTTGAAAGTTATGGTAGCTGTAATTCAGAAGCAGGAATAGTAGTGTCAACCTGAGAAAAAATGTAGCACTATAGTAACAAGCCAAATTGCTGGCATTGTCAGTAGCTGTGATTTCACTATATTGATTGTCCTCTGTGAAATCATTTGTATCGGTGTCATATTGGGTTAATTGCAAAGCAATTGGATTTAATAATAATATAATGGTGTATCCATGTACATCGATTGCTAGAATTGTGAGATGTGAATTGCGCTTGATCATGAGGTTGTGCTTCCTGATGCTACAGGATGAGGAAGTCCCAGGCTAATCGTGTAAATTTAAGCTGCCTAGGGTGAGCTTTAACTTATATGCCAGTTTGGATTGTTATTGCAAATGCTTTATAGGCCTGGAACATGACTGGTTATAAATGGGATGCCCTTGAACTTGAATTGTTTTAAAAAGCATAGCTTCATGTTGAGTTAACAGCATGCAGTGAAGATCAGTACCAACATAAACACAGTGAATGAAGGTTTTCTGTTGGCCATGCTTTCTTGCAGAATTTCATATTCATATTATTTCAGTCTTAGCTAAGTTGCTTAGTTGATTAAGTAAGGAATGCAAGAAAGATATTCTCAAAATGGGCAGAAATTCCCTGAACAGCATGTTCTTATGCCAAACAAACAAATTAATGACTGAGTTAATAATTTCATAATAATTAAAGATAAAATATAGTTCTATCTTTGCACAGTTATTTTGAAGTTTAAAATTGGTGGATATTTTTCACTTTTCTAGTTGAAGGATATTCCTTTCCAAAACGGATGAAGCAAGAAAGTAACAGATTTTTATGGGAAAATTTCACATCCAAGAGATGAAAGAAAAACAAAAAATCAAGACAAACCTGAGTAGGAAAACTTAAGAGGTTCTAAAGAAAGAAGAAAAAGGAAAAGGAGAGGAAAAAGAGAATGAGAAACAGATGAGTTAGGCAATGAGAAGATTGGCTGGGCACAGTGGCTCACACCTTGGGAGGCCGAGGAGAGCGGATCACTCGAGGTCAGGAGTGAGACCAGCATGGCCAGTATGGTGAAACCCCACCTCTACTGAAAATACAAAGAAAATAGCTGGGTGTGGTGGCGCATGCCTGTAATCCCAGCTACTCCGGAGGCTGAGGCCGGAGAATCACTTCAACCTGGGAGGCAGAGGTTGTTGCAGTGAGCTGAGATAGTATCACTGACTCCAGCCTGTCTTGAAAAAAAAAAAAAAGAAAGAAAGAAAGAAAGAAAGAAAGAAAATGAGAAGATTGAGTAACTGTAAATATTGTCTGGCACAATATAGGCATTCAATAATGTTTCTGAATATATAATTTGTTATATTTTTGAATATATAATTTGATTAAGTGAAAAAAGGTAATAAAAAAGTGATTTATAAATCAAAATGGATTGTCTAGACTGTTGTCTAGAAAAAAATTAATATCCCCTGTTTAGGCCAAGCTTTGCCACATGAGTTTACACTAAAATATCATTTCCACCAGTTATACTGGCTGTGTTCATTGTTTAAACTAGTACAATCTCTATAACACTTTCTTCATATCATTTGATTTCATGATCAGATTAGAGAGATGACTGGGAGAATCACTAACTTCTACAATTCATCCAAAATCGAATGTAAAATCATTCACCCAAAGCCAGTACTACTGGAACCAAATGCCTCTCATTTCCCTTCTGCTTTGGTGAATCTGACCTTCTTACCAACTTAAGCATCATTTTTTTTTTTTTTTTTTTTTTTTTTGAGACAGAGTTTCGCTCTTGTTACCCAGGCTGGAGTGCAATGGCACGATCTCGGCTCACCGCAACCTCCGCCTCCTGGGTTCAGGCAATTCTCCTGCCTCAGCCTCCTGAGTAGCTGGGATTACAGGCACGCACCACCATGCCCAGCTGATTTTTTGTATTTTTAGTAGAGACGGGGTTTCACCATGTTGACCAGGATGGTCTCGATCTCTTGACCTCGTGATCCACCCGCCTCAGCCTCCCAAAGTGCTGGGATTACAGGCTTGAGCCACCGCGCCCGGCTTTAAGCATCATTTTGAGGGGTACTAAGTGAAACATAAAACTAAATACACCAAATAAGTGTATTTATGTATTAAGATATTAACTATGTTTATTAGTTTCCTACAGGCTGGTCTTTCTAAGACCACGGACCAATGCTACAAGATGTTTAACAAACGTTTTTCCAAAAGCTGTTCACATGAATGTGTTCAGGGCTGAGATGGGGCCCGTTTCTAACTGCTAATGATTTATATGACCATGTGCTCAGAGCTGCCCTGGAATGAAGTTGACAGCCGAATCAGCTGAAAAGAAACAGCAGCAACAGAAGAGAAAGAGAGACAAAAAAGCTACTTTTATCTTTTACACAGGTCTTTATTTTAATTTGATATACATGTAGTGATAATATTGCAGACTTAGGTGGACTTCGGGAATCCAGGGAATTCTAAAAGGGAGGCCTGAGGGAGATTAAACATTCTAATACTGAGAGGAAAATAAGTGTTTGTAGATAAAGTTCCAGGCATGGTGTTTCGTAGTGTGATGTGGACCACAGGAGTCAGCCCTCTCTGCTGTGGCTACAGTTCCAATCTCTAGAGTTCCAATCTCTTGCTGTGATTTTACCATGTAGATGCCAGACACTGAATTTTCTTAATCAAAGCAAGACTGCTTAGGCCAAAACAGTAGAATGATGCAAATTTAAGCAGGAATCCACAAAAGAAAAGCAACATGAACACAATGAATCTTGCCTTACTATTCAAACCTTTAGCTAGCTCCGTATAAATATTCCTGTTTTATAAAAAGAATGAATTTTTTTCAGGGATTATGATGAAATTTAGACGTGATACCCAAGAAAAGTTAAAAATGAAGTCACCTTCTCATCCTAAGCATGTTCTTCCTCTGAATGATCTGAATGGGCTAATATTATTTAAAACATAGTATTTATTATGTATTCTATAGGCACTTTTTCTTTATTCATAAGCATTTTATTCATCATTTGGAGAAACAAAAAACGGAAAACCCTGTTTGTTTTTAGTCTCTCCTACTTTCTAGGAGTCCCATCTTCCCTTTTTCTATGGCATTTCTATGCCCTTGCTATACTGTAACAGCAAAGAAAAGACTGTCAGGCACGGTGGCTCACGCCTATATCCCAGCACATCGGGTGGCCAAAGCAGGAGGAACACGTGAAACCAAAAGTTGCAGACCAGTCTGGGCAACATAGCAAGATCTCATCTCTACTAAAAGTAAGTTTTAGAATTTAGCCAGCCATGGTGGCATACACCTGTAGTCCCAGCTACTTGGGAGGCTGAGGCGGGAAGATCGCTTGATCTCAGGAGATGGAGGCTGCAGTGAACTATGACCATATCGCTGCACTCCAGACTGGGCAACAGAAAGAGACCCTGTCTCAAAAGAACAAAAGAAAAGAAAAACAAGACACCTACAGTATTTGCAAAATCCAACCAAACTGCTCTGCCCCCCCAAAACCTGTGCCTTGTGTCCCTGGGCAGAACACTGGCTGAAAAAAATGGGACTTGGGGAGGGAGAAGGTGGGAGGAGATTACAAAAAGTGAAACCCACAGCACAGGGAATGCTGCTGAGGTCTCTCTTGGGCTTCAGTTCCCGTCTTATAAAAGATTTGCAGTTTTTATCCTGTCACAGAACAAACAGAACCATGACTGCTGTTTCACAGTCTGTGCAGCTGATTGCATATACTGGTTACACATTTCTGATTCTATCACATTTCCAGCAGTTGCAAATATTTCTACCTCTGGAACAGGAGGATGTTACATTGGCTTACCATTGGAAGAAAGGACAATATAACAGGGAGAGAGGGCGGGAGGCTGGCGCTGGGAGAAGACACACACTGCTCCACTTGGTTCATTGCTTGGCCATCTTCTTCACTTCCATGCACTTGTTCCTGTCTACACTGACCATATTTCAGACTCAAAAGAGAGGCACCCACTCTAACAATTATGACCATATTTGCATAACCTGGGTTATATTTGAAATCAAAACTATTCCAGAAAATCTAGAACATGAGATAGCCCTATCCATAGCATTTCTTCCTCTCCAGCCATCTATTAAAATCTACTCCATTGTCTAGGGACTAATCCGAGCAGCCCTCCTTCAAGAAAACTGCTGTAGCTATTCCAATGTAGTATGAATCTCTTTCTGAACGGGTAGTTTAAAAAATAGTCTTATCATAATATTGATTATATCTATTGATTATATTATATAATCACTTCATCCAGATTATTTTTACCATGTAAAGGAAATCATGTGTGCTATTTCTATAAAAGTGCAAAAAGGGAAAGTTTTTCTGAGAAATCTATATGTATGCTATGGCATTAGGCAATGGCTCTAATATATATGTTTTCATGTAGTGTCTAAATGTTGACCATTGTTAAGCCCTGCTTAACATAACATGCTATAGTGCTGAAGGTCTTCGTTTCTGAGGCTGTTAATGTTTATAAGCTAATTTTCCTACTCCCCTAACCCTCTAAAAGAGATATATATATATTCAATTTATTTCAGCAATGATATTAATAGATGAAGGCATAGATTAGTAGATAACCTACCCAAAGATTATTTTTTTAACAAGTTTTAAAATACAAGCTGAGAGGAGCATCATCAGTATGGTGCCTAGCAGCTGGGCCACTCTGTAGACACAGCTATAGTGCTTTGTATTTGATGCCCTGTGTTTTCTTGTCTCCTTGTTTTACTATCTCTATGTTTTGTAATAGAATTATAATGCTTTGATGTTTGACGGGATCAAGTATCACGCCTTCCTTCCACTACTGCTATTACCTAGTAGGTCCATTGACATTGTCTACATCTGGTCATCTGGTCTTTGCCTCAACAAATGCATATGATGTCGAATATTTCTATCAATATTAGAAATGTGCACATAACACATTTCTAATATTGATGTCATGTCCACCTTGTCAGAAAGTTTATTCTTATAGTCAACAAACATTTGATCCATTACCCCTAACTTATTATTATTATAATTATTATTATTTTTTAGACAGAGTTTCATCTTTCACTCTTGTTGCCCAGGCTGGAGTTCAATGACATGTTCTCAGCTCACTCACTGCACCCTCCACCTCCTGAGTTCAAGCAATTCTCCTGCCTCAGCCTCCCAAATAACTGAGATTATAGGCCCCCACCATCATATCCAGCTAATTTTTGTATTTAGTAGAGACAGGGTTTCGCCAGGTTGGCCAGGCTGGTCTCAAACTCCTGACCTCAGGTGATCCACCTACCTCAGCCTCCCAATGTGTTGGGATTACAGACGTGATTACAGTCGCCGCACTCAGCCCCATGACCTCTAACTTCTAAACTTTGGTTCTAAATACACTCTCTGAAGGAGTAAAAAAAAAGCCTACTCCCACTTTTCCAAGAAAGTCCTTCATAAATCCATAGCTTTTTCACTGTTCCACATGAATATTCTCTTCTCCAAGTCAGAGGGCTTTGATTATCCATCAAAAAGAGCCATTGCCTAATGCCATAGCATACAGATTTCTCAGAAAAACTTTCCCTTTTTGCACTTTTATAGAAATAGCATGCATGATTTCCTTTACATGGTAAAAATAATCTGGATGAAGTGATTATATAATGTCATAATATACTCAATCGATATCAAAAAGAACCATTGGAAGCAATGGTTCTTTTAGGCATTTCAACTTCCTCTCTTTCATTCATTCAATCAACTTTTACTGAAGATCCACTATGTTTAAAGCATTGTGCTACATGCTAACTGTATAATGATGAGCAAAATCAGACATGGTTCCTCTTCTCATGGAGCTCAGAGTCAAGACAGGGAAGACATTTATCACATAATCACACTAGTGGATTGATAATTAAAAGCTCAGATAAGGACTCAGAAGGAAAAGACCACCATACTATGCAAGCGTAAGACAAAGGAACCTGCCTCTGAGAATCCAGGTAAGATTTTTCTGATAAAGAGATGCTTGAGTTGAGACATGAAGAAATAGCAGAATAAAGAAAGGGGTGAAGGGAGGAAGACAAACAGAGGAAAGAGCACGTTCATTGATTTCATGGATGCTGAAAAGACAGGGTGCATGGCATCCTCAAAGCATGAGAGAATAGCATGGTTAGGGTACAGAGAATGAGGGATAGAAAGGTGAGAGGTAAAGTTAGAGAGTCCAGCAGAAATAATATCTTCGGGAGCCCTAAAGGCCTGTTAGAGTTTGGGTGCTATCCTCAAAACAATAGGAAGTCACTGACAGCTATGGTAAATTGTATTACTGGTCACCAAATACCCTTGCTTCACCTCCTCCAGTGCACCTCCCTGTGGCTGTCAAACTCAGAAGAGTCTCTGTGACCTGTTTTAGCCAATGAAATGTAGGCATCAGTGATGAGCATTTCTTCCAGGCAGAAACTTTAAGAACCTGCATATGGGTTGCCCTTTCTCTTTTTCCTCTACCCTGACCAGCAATGTCCTACATAGAGGCCACTTCCTCAGCCTGAATTCCAAAGTTTCCATGGAGCAGGCCACAGAGGTACCATGAATGAGCAATAAACTGTTCTTGTTGAAAGCGAATGAGATTCCTGAGGTTGTTTGTTACCACGGTGTTACCTCACTTATTCTGACAAATACCAAGGGTTTTACAAGGCCTAAGGGAACATGCCTGTTTTAGTCCATTTGGGCTGCTGCAACAAAATACCACAGACTAGGTGGCTTATAATCAAGGGAAATTTGTTTCTCACAGTTCAGCAGATCCAGTGTCTGGTAAGGAACCTGCTTCACGGTTTGCAGATAGCTGTCTTCTCCTTGTATCCTCACATGGTGAAGAGCAGAGAGAGTGAAAGTCACCTGTCTCTTCCTAAAAGGGCACTAATCCCATTCATGCAGGCTTCACCCTCATGTCCTAATCACCTCCCAAATCCCCCACCTCCAAATACCACCACATTGGGTATTAAGCTTTTAACAAAAGAATTTTGAGGTAGAAAACAAGTATTCAGTCCATGACAATAATGAGATTTGTATTTTAAAAAGATGAGTAACCGCTATTCTGGAAGTAGATTGAAAGGAAACTAATGTAGATTCTGGGAAACCAGTCAGGCAGTTATTATATTCACAAATAGAAGATAATGGTAAATTGGACAATGGTGAACATAGAGATAGAAAGCTGTAAATATAGCCAAAAGCAGTTTAAGAGGTAGAGTTTTTAGGGCTTGGTGATATATATGGATCTTTTGTGGGTGGCAGGGAAGAATGGAGAAATGAAGGTATCAAGGATGATGGTGGCTTATGATGAAATGTGTAAAATTAGAGGAGGACAATATTTGAGGGAAAAGATCATGAAGTTAGTTTAGAACATGGAATCTGAAGTGGCTTTGACACAGCCAACTGATGCTGAGTAGCGGCTGGTTACAAATCTAGGACTCAAAGGAAAACCCGGGTTAGATATAAAAATTTAGGAATCACTGACATGTAATGCTAGCCATAGGCAGTGGTGAGCTTGTCTGGGTATAAAAGAGAGGGGGAGAGATTTCATGACTAATGTTGAGAAGCTCCAAATTTAACATCTTAGTAATAAATTTACTCATATTAAGAGGGGCTAGCCAGAGGGGAGAGAAGAGAATCAGGAGAATACGCTGTCTCAGAAGCCCCTGAAGACAAGAGTATTTTTGAAAAACAGAGCAAATAACCGTCTTAACAGTGGCAAGACTGCTCAAAACTCAAGAAAGATGAGGAACAAAAAAGCCTCTGTTAGATTTTTTTTTTTTTTTTTTTTGAGACGGAATCTCACTCTGTCCCCCAGGCTGGAGTAAAGTGGCAGGATCTCAGCTCACTGCAACCTCCACCTCCAAGGTTCAAGCGATTCTTCTGCCTCAGCCTCCCAAGTAGCTTGGACTGCAGGAGCACACCACCACACCCGGCTAATTTTTGTATTTTTAATAAAGACAAGGTTTCACCATATTGGCCAGACTAGTCTTGAACTCCTGACCTTGTGATCTGCCCTTCTCAGACTCTCAAAGTGCTGCGATTACAGGCATGAGCGACCATGCCCAGCCGCCTCTATTAGATTTAGCAACATGTGGGTCATCAATGGCCTTTGTCATAGCTGGTTGTTGCTAGAATCACAAGTCCGCTGGTACCGAGCCACACACAGCCCTCCAGAGTCCCTGCAAACTGTGGCAAGGACATCAGTGAGTGGGAGGTCTGCAAGCTCAGGGCATGGTATCCCCGCAGGAAGATCACCCTCTTACACGCAAGTCCTCCCAATGGGGCTCACTAGCATGAGCCTGAGCCTGTGTGGACACAGGATCCCTTCTTCCCTTCCTGTATCTTCTCCAGAAGTTAAAAGGAAATTACAGCTCCAAGTCATTATAAAACAATTATTTAACATCATTTTGCAGATAATTAGAAAAATAGGATTAAATACTGACACAGATGCCATGATATCCAGCTATGAAACTAAACAAACCCTCAACAAGTTTATTCACGTCACATCTACTTAATAAAAAGCAAGCACCAGAGGCCAGGCACGGTGCCTCACGCCTGTAATTCCAGCACTTTGGGAGGCTGAGGCAGGCAGATCATGAGGTCAGGAGTTCGAGACCAGTCTGACCAACATGGCGAAACCCTGTCTCTACTAAAAATACAAAAATTAAACAGGCGTGGTAGCACCTGCCTATAATCCCAGCTACTCAGGAGGCTGAGACAGGAGAATCACTTGAAACAGGAGGCAGAGGTTTCGGTGAGCCAGGATTGAGCCGCTGGGCTGGAGCATGGGTGACAGAGCGAGACTCCGACTCAGAAAAAAAAAAAATTGAGTCTCTATAAATGAAAAATATGGTAATTTAAATTAAAACTCAATGAACAGGGCCAGGGGTGGTAATCCTGTAATCCTGCTCATGCCTGTAATCCCAACACTCTGGGAGGCTGAGGTGGGTGGATCACTTGAGGTCAGGAGTTCGAGACAAGCCTGGCCAACATGGTGAAACTTCATCTCTACCAAAAATCCAAAAATTAGCCCTGCATAGTGAGGTGCACCTATAATCCCAACTACTTGGGAGGCTGAGGCACGAGAATTGCTTGAATCCGAGAGGCAGAAGTTGTAGTGAGCCAAGATTGCACCACCAAACTCCAGCCTGGGCAACAGAGTGAGACTTCATCTTAAAAACAAAGAAGGGGCCGGGCGCGGTGGCTCACACCTGTGATCCCAGCACTTTGGGAGCCCGAGGCGGGTGGATCACGAGGTCAAGAGATCGAGACCATCCTGGTCAACATGGTGAAACCCTGTCTCTACTAAAAATACAAAAAATTAGCTGGGCGTGGTGGTGCGTGCCTGTAATCCCAGCGACTCAGGAGGCTGAGGCAGGAGAATTGCCTGAACCCAGGAGGCGGAGGTTGTGGTGAGCCGAGATGGCGCCATTGCACTCCAGCCTGGGTAACAAGAGCGAAACTCCGTCTCAAAAAAAAAAAACAAAGAAGGAAAGGGGAGAGGAGAAGAAGGGAGAGGAAGGAAGGGGAGGGAAGCGGAAGAGGAAGGGAAGGAGAAAGGGAAGGGTAGGAGAAGCGGAAAGGGAAGGGAAGGAGAAAGGGAAGGGAGGGGAAAGGGAAGAAGAACAGGAAAGAAAAGGGAAGGGACAGGGAAAGGGAAGGGAAAGGAAAGGAGAAAGACCTTAATGAGCAGGGTAATGAATAGATAAAAGTGAGGAAAGAATCCATAAATCAGAAGATAGATTTTAGGAAATTTCTCAGAATGCAGGAAAAAAATAGAAACTATGAAAGTGATGAAAGTGTGGTTAAGATGAATATATATCAAGTAGATATTCCAGGCGAACAAAGAACAGAGAAAGGGGTATGAGGAGGGGAGACAATATTTAAAAAAACAGCTAAGAGTTTTTCAGAACTAAAGAAAAGCGTAAACAAGTCTTCAGATTTCAGAAGCATACAAAAGCCCTAGAGGTATAAAAATCAAGTATTAAAATGTCACAATTTGCTACACTATGATGAAACTTCAGAAAGTCAATGATAAGAAGAAAAATCTTAACAAAGGACAAAAGCAAATCTCCTAAAAGCAAAAAAACATCCAATTAAACCATCATCAAATTTGTCATCGGTCTCAATAGACATTTGCAGGAAATGAATGGCATCTTTGGATGGCATGGTGCTAACGGAAGATGATTCTCATCTTAGATCATGCTCATTCTATACCCAAATTCTCATTCAAGACTTCGAATAAAACAAATACATTTTACACCAACAATCTTGAGAGTCAGCCACACAACAATTCTTTCTAAAAGAGCTACTATGCTGGGCACGGTGGCTCATGCCTGTAATCCCAGCACTTTGGGAGGACCAGGCAGGCAGATCACCTGGAGTCTGGCATTCGAGACCAGCCTGGCCAACATGGCAAAACCCCTTCTCTACTAAAAATATAAAAATTAGCTGGGCATGGTGGCACAAGCCTGTAATACTAACTACTCAGGAGGCTGAGGCAGGAGAATCACTTGAACCCAGGAGGCGGAGGTTGCAGTGAGCAGAGACCAGATATCATCCCACTGCACTCCAGCCTGGGTGACAGAGCAAGACTCCACCTCAAAAATAATATTAAAAATAAAATAAAATAAATGACCTACTGGGTTTACATCAGTAAGGAAAACCACAGAATCTAGACGGAAAAAGTAGAGGACAAAATCCAAGGGAGGATAAAAATATTTGTGCACATATTACCAAATAACAGTAAGAAATACCGATAACTAACTTGAGAGGACTTTAAAAATAAGATAATGCTGAGCACCAGCCGACAACAACATGGAGGACTACAGAGGAAAATCTAAGTGAAAAATTCCTAAGCTCCTATGTTAGTCTGGAGGAGAAGAAAGATACTAATTAAATTTACATTGTTTAAGAATTTTTTTTTAAATCAACATTAAAAGAATAGAATTATGATGTATAATTTATAAACCAAAAGAGGGGGAAAGAAGGAAAATGAAAGCATATAACAATGAGATATTGACAATTCAACAAAAGGCAGGAATGAGCAGAACTACAAAATCCAAATCAATTCCAAATAAATCTAAATAAACAGCCTAAAAATATGCTGAGTGATGCATAATAAGTTATATGAATACACACATATTTTAAAAAATAAATAAATATAAAATATTGTTCATGGACAGATATATGAAGAAAAGCATAAAAACAGTCCTGGCCTGGTGACCCATGCCTCTAATCCCAGTACTTTGGGAGCCCTCAGCAGGAGGATCACTTGAGTGCAGGAGTTTGAGACCAGCCTGGCCAACACAGTAAGACCTTGTCTCTACAAAAAATACACAAAATTAGCTGGGTGTAGTGGCGCATGCCTGTGACCCTAGCTACTCGGGAGGCTGAGGTGGGAGGATTGCTTGAACACAGGAGGTTGCCCTGAGCCAAAATTGTGCCACCATACTCCAGCCTCGGCAACAGAGCAAGACACCGCATTAAAAAAAAAAAAAAAAAAAAAAAAAAGGAAAGAAAAAGAAAAATAGAAAAATATAAAAACATGGGTGGGAAAGATAGTCACCACTTTCAGGAAAGTGGCTCTCTGCTGCAGGGAAGGAAGGAGATTGCAATTGAAGACAGAAAGAGGTTTCAGGGTACTTTCACATTTTTTCTATAATGAGAAACCAAAAAAGGAAGAAAGAGAAGAAGGAGGAGGAGGAAGAAGAGGAGGAAGGAAGAGAGATCAACGATGAACGATTCAGTCCAAAAAGAATAATCCTACAAAAACAGGCAACAAGAAAACTGCCCCTCAACAAATTAAAAAGCAAAGAAAAACAGATAAGGCATGAATACAAAATAAGACCTATGAAGGATGATTTTAAAAAGTTTGTCGGCCAGGCTCACGCCTATAATCCCAGCACTTGGGAGGCGGAGGCGGACAGATCATGAGGTCAAGAGATTAAGGCCATAGTGAAACCCAGTCCCTATGAAAAATAAATAAAAAGAAAAAAAAATTGCCTTCAGTTACTGGCATTGGCTTTGACCTCCTAACTGGAAAAGAAAATGGATTTCATTTGCAAAAAGATTGATACTAGAATGAAGGATGACTATTGTCTCTAGGATATTTTAATAGTTGACAGAATTTAGTGTATATATTTTAGAAGAGTCTTGTTTCCTTGAAATATTTACATATAAGAATAATTCGACTAATTTAATAAAGACCTCTTTCTGAAGTCAAAAGGGTACACTAGATCATTGGTTCTCAAACTTATTGATTTGAAAATTTGGGGGTAAAAAACTGCAAACGGTGTTGAATAAGTAAAAGACCCCTCAGGATGCTTCCAATTCTTTTTTTTTTCTTTCTTTCTTTCTTTCTTTTTTTGAGACAGAGTGTCACTCTGCCTCCCAGGCTGGAGTACAGTAGCACAATCACGGCTCACTGCAGCATCAACCTCCTGGGCTCAAAAGATCCTCCCTCCTTGGCCCCTGAGTAGCTGGGACTACAGAAGCATGCCACCATACCTCGGTAATTTTTTTGAAATTTCTGTAGAGACAGGCATCTCACTATGTTGCCCAGGCTGGTCTCAACCTCCTCGGCTCAGCAATCCTCCCACCACTGCCTCCCAAATGCTGGGATTAAAGGTGTGAGCCAATTCTAAAACCCTCAAGCTAGGGAGGTCCCTCCACCCACCACCATTTGCCAGTATTATGTAGAGGAGGAGGAGGAGGGAAGGGAGGAAGGAGGGAGGAGAAAGGGGAGGAAGAAGAGGAAGAACTCAGAAGTAAAACTAAATCACTCACCTACTTTTGCCTACTTGTTCTCTATCATTACTCACTAAGGCAAAGAGATCGATGCAAAGAGAATTTGAATAAATTTGATAGCTTTCTACACAATTCTTCGGGTATTGGCCTCCTTTACCTTGGCCAGAGTCAAGAGAAAGGAGGATAGAATTACTTCTCTTTCAAACCAATGATCAGTGGGAAATTTTGCTACTGATTTTTATTACTAAGTTTACGGCAGCTAAAAGTATAGCTTCTGGGCCCGGCGCAGTGGCTCACGCCTATAATCCCAGCACTGTAGGAGGCTGAGGTGGGCAGATCACCTGAGGTCGGGAGTTTGAGAACAGCCTGACCAAAATGGAGAAACCCGTCTCTACTAAAAATGTAAAAGTAGCGGGGCATAGTGGATTACATGCCTGTAATCCCAATTACTCAAGAGGCTGAGGCAGGAGAATCGCTTGAACCCAGGAGGCAGAGGTTGCAGTGAGCCAAGATCATGCCATTGCACTCCAGCCTAGGCAACAACAGCGAAACTCCATCTCAAAAAAAAAAAAAAAAAAAGAA
>NW_022437045.1:532803-560749 GCF_009761245.1 Sapajus apella | reverse complement strand
ATATATATATATATATATAGAGAGAGAGAGAGAGAGAGCACTTCTGCTCTTTTGTCTTTACTCAAAGTGATGACAAAGATTTTTACCCAGACACCAAGATCCCCAGACATTATTTCTTGGGCCAGGCCTGTAAAGGCCTTCACTGACTGTAGGAGGGTCCCATGACACTCTGAGGACAATATGACCTCTACCATTCCAGCCAGAGGGAGAGTCTAAAATGGCATTTTTTCCCCAACATTCTTTTCTTATAATGTACATATTATAAAATGTACATAATTTAAATATGCAATTCTGTTAACTTTGATGAAACTATATACCCATCTCAATCAAGATACAGTGTAAAGTCATTTTTAAAGGGAGTTTATTACCTGGACAGACCCAATAGCAATGAAGCACAATAACTTCTTCAATTTCCAAATCTTCTATTTGAAATGGTAGAAATAGCACCAAACACTTAAAACTAATGAGAGACAGTGTAGCAAACAGTGTATTTTACCCCATCTGTAAGAACAGTTCTATTTTCCATAGTCACTTAGATAAGCAACAGTAAATGCTATAAATCACTGTAAAGTGATTTGTACTTTCAAGTACAAATCTTAACATTCATATGCTGAAAAGCGATTCATCATACTTTATTTCTTTCAGATTTCCTTACACCACCACATGAATAAGCGATACATCTTATCTTCTGTCCTATCTGAAAAATCTGGATTAACAGCCTTGGCTGAATTCTATTCTAGCCACAGGGGTACAGGGCTACAAATAGTTCTTTTTAAGTCAAAAGAAAATAACAACAAATAACAGGCACACCTCACTCTGAAGTTCCTTTATTTTGGCTTAAGCCTCTCTTAACAGGCTCTTTTCAAGCCTTTGGAGCATTATTAAACGATCCTACTATTGATTTTTAGCACTCAGTACTGGTGAAAATGGAGCAACTTGCCGCTCTAATGACTGAAGTCCCCTCACTGTCTAAAGGACAGGTACAAAGGCAGAAGACCCACTTGGAGTTCATCCTTACAACCATCCTCATGACTTAGATTTCAACGCCTGGAAATAGGACAGGTGGGAAATAGGACATTGAATTCAACTCATCTCTCTTACTTAAATATAGCACTGCTGCTATTTCTGTTACTTATCTTGTGAAATTTTGTAAGTATTGGTATATTTTGCTATTCAGCATGAAGCTGTATGCTTCATTTCCACCTTTGAAATCCAAATTTCTAAGTAATCACTTTTAGGAAATCATTCCTCTATTTTCAGCTTCATTCTCTATGGACCATTTATTTATTTGTGATGCCAAGCCATTGAGTAACCAGAGGTTACGGTAAGAATTCGTCATGCCAGTTTCCATCTTAAAAAGAAAAGCCTTCAAGACAAACAAACCATATTTTTAATGGGTAAAAGAAATGAACAGGCATTTCACATAAGAGGGAAAAAGTCTCATAAGCTCAACCTCATAAATAATCAGGAAAATGCAAATTAAAGCCACAGTGAAACACCATTTCACACCCCATCAGATTAGCAAAAATCTGTAGTCTGACAATATCAAGTGTTGATGAGGATGTAAAACTACAGAAACTAGCCGGGCGCGGTGGCTCAAGCCTGTAATCCCAGCACTTTGGGAGGCCGAGGCGGGTGGATCACGAGGTCAAGAGATCGAGACCATCCTGGTCAACATGATGAAACCCCGTCTCTACTAAAAATACAAAAACATTAGCTGGGCATGGTGGCGCGTGCCTGTAATCCCAGCTACTCAGGAGGCTGAGGCAGGAGAATTGCCTGAACCCAGGAGACGGAGGTTGCGGTGAGCCGAGATCGCGCCATTGCACTCCAGCCTGGGTAACAAGAGTGAAACTCTGTCTCAAAAAAAAAAAAAACTACAGAAACTCTCGTACAAATTGGTATGCGGTGGGGAGGTGTCTAAATGGGTAAAGCATGTTGGAAAGCAATGCGTATTACCTAGTAAAGTTGGTGCACACACCCTCTATCCCAGGCATTCTGTTCTAGGAGACATATGTACACACACTCACACACACACACAAACACACACACACAGAGGACTGTATGTTACGGTTAGGTGATATTAGATTAGTGTTAATTTTATTGTGCGACAATTCTGAAGTATTTAGGAGTGAAATGTCAAGATGTCTACAATTTTTAAATGGTTCAGCAAAAAAACTTTGTAAAAAAATTGTGGAGAGAGACAAGGAGAAAGAGAGAGAGAAACAGAGAAAGCAAATGTGATAAAATGTCTTGAAAAGGGAGTGGCAGGCTCTGGGGGCAGAGTCTGCAAGTTTGAATCATGGCTCTGGCAATGACTGATTGTAATCTGGGTAATTTATTGAAGCTTTCTCTACCTTGACTTAGTCATCTGCAGAACAGGAGTAGTAATGGTATATACTTGATACTGATAAAGATGTGGCATTAAATAAAGTAATTCATGTGAAATTAGCAGCAAGCAGTTCCTGCTTTCTCATAAGCCTTCAATAAATATTAGTTATTACTTCTGTTAGTTCCATTCTGCAGATGATGTAAGTTGAGACTCAAAAAGGTGAAGTATCTTCTTGGGCCATGTAACTGGCTGTTGGTGGTTGAGCTGGAGGACCACCAACCTGGGGGAAGCTCCTTGACTGAAAAGCAGATGGCCCATGGGCCGGGCACAGTGGCTCACACCTGTAATCCCAGCACTTCAGGAGGCCGACGTGGGCAGATCACAAGGTCAGGAGTTCGAGACCAGCCTGACAAACATGGTGAAACTCCATCTCTATTAAAAATACAAAAAATTAGCAGGGCGTGGTGGTGCACACCTGTAATCCCAGCTACTCAGGAGGCTGAAACAGGAGAATCGCTTGAACCAGGGAGGCGGAAGTTGCAGTGAGCTGAGATTGTGCCACTGCACTGCATTAACATGAAAGGTATAAAAAATTAAATCAAAATACCTTCTTTATTTTATCCTGAAAGATTTTAGCTGCTGTAGTGACAAAGGACTGATTAAGCCACTAAAGTGACCATGAAGAAGATAAATCAAAAATGTTTGGGAGTCAGGCACGTTGGCTCATATAATCCTAGCACTATGGGAGGTCGAGGAGGGTGGATTACCTGAAGTCAGGAGTTCGAGACCAGCCTGGCTAACATGGCAAAAACCTGTCTCTACTAAAAATACAAAAATTAGCTGGGTGTGGTGATGCATGCCTTTAATTCCAGCTACTAAGGAGACTGAGGCAGGAGAATCACTAGAACCCAGGAGGCAGAGATCGCAGTGAGCCGAGATCATGCCACGGCACTCCAGCCTAGGTGACAGAACAAGACTGTGTCTCAAAAAAAGTTTTGGTTTAAAACCACATTGAACTTCATCACAGCACTTTTTATAGGAGTGAGAAATTACTATCTAGATATTTAATAGGTGAATAGTAATAAACCAAATAAATATTCTTACATTGAACAAATTTGCAGCCATTAAAATTGTATTTTTAATGACTATTTAGTGATACGATGAAATGTTCACTATATTATTATACATTGTTAAATTAAATTTAAAAATATAGGATCCTTAAACATTAAATATAATTATAAATATATACATAACACAGAGCTACAGATGCACACAAATATGCATGTGTGTATATATGTACATAACATATATGGTGTATACATACATGACATATAATGTATTTATGTGTACATATGTGATTTCTGCATTTATGTGTACATATATAGAGACATATATGGTATACTGGATTCTGTGTGTGTGTGTGTGTTTAGCACAGAAAAACCTGGAAGTTTATATGCCAAAAAGATTTTTAAGTAGTTAGAAGTGGGTTTCTCTGAATGTAGAGAAGGGCAATGACTTTTCCTTTTTTTTCTCACATTGACTGTATATTCTTATGTTTCTACAGTGAAAATGTAAAATTGGTGACTCTGGAGAACAATTTGGCAGTATCTAATAAAGGTGCAGATTGTATACTTAAAATCCTGAAACATTTTTACTCCTGGATGAAAGTCTTTACATGTGCACAATGCAACACAGACGAGAAGGTTCACACCAACACAGTTTACAATAGAGAAAAAGTAGAAAAAAGGCCAGGGGCGGTGGCTCATGCCTATAATCCTAACACTCAGAAGGTGGAGGCCAGAGGATTTCCTGAGCCCAGGAGGTAGAGACTAGCCTGGACAACATATGAGACCTCCTCCCTACAAAACATAAAAAATAATTAGCCTAGCGTAATGGTGCACACCTATGGTCCCGGCTGCTTGGGAGGCTGAGGTAGGAGAATCACTTGAGCCCTGGAGGTTGAGACTGCAGTGAGTCAAGATCATGTCACTGCACTCCAGCCTGGGTGACAGAGCAAGACCCAGTCTGGGAAAAAAAAAAAAAAAAAAAAAACAAGATGTAAACAATTTATATTTATATCCATCAACAACAGAAACATGGCCATTCTAGACAAGGGATACCTCAGCAGCAGAGCTTCTGTCATCAATGCGTATATATAGAAAAATATTGTGATATAGCTGGAGTGATACAGCTGCCAACTGCAGAAATGTAAATGCGGTATGATACCGTTCATATAAAGATTGTTTAAAATGCAAAATAATGGCCAGGCGAGGTGGCTCACGCCTGTAATCCCAGCACTTTGGGAGGCCCAGGGGGGCAGATCAAAAGGTCAGGAGTTCAAGACCAGCCTGGTCAACATGGTGAAACCCATCTCTACTAAAAATACAGAAATTAGCCAGGCATGGTGGTGTGCGCCTGTAATCCCAGCTACTTGGAAGGCTGAGGCAGGAGAATCGCTTGAACCCGGGAGGCAGAGGTTGCAGTGAATCAAGACTGTGCCACTGCCCTCTACCTTGGGCGAAAGAGCAAGATTCCATTTCAAAAATATAAAAAATGCAAAATAACACTTTATGATGTATTGTTTATGTGCATACGCCTGTACATATGTAGTAAAAATTTTAATGCATGAAAACGATAAACACCTAATGTAAGGTAATGTTTATCTCTGGAATTTGAAGAAGGGAAATGAGATTAGGAAGGGGACACGTCAGTGGTGAGGGGCTTCAATTACATCTGTAGGGTCTTATCTCTTGGGCTAGGTGGCAGACTGCACACGGCGGGTTTTTTTGTTTGTTTTGGGTTGTTTTTGAGGCAGGGTCTCCTTCTGATGCCCAGCCTGGAGTGCAGTGGCGCAATCATGGCTCACGGCAGCTTCAAACTTCCTGGCTCAAGTCATCCTCCCACCTCAGCCTACATGTGTTTATTATAAAATTCTCTGTAGGTTTTTGTCTGTATGCCTGAAATGTTTCATAATTTGAAAGTAGTACTCATATAATGAAATTTATTAAAAATTAATTTAAATGTGTCTTTAAAAATGTAACTAATTGAAGGTACAATCATAAACTTTTGGAATAATTTGAAAAAATATTTTTACATTTTTATTTTTGGCAAAAACAGGATTTCCAAACCATTTATTTTCTCCAAAACAGAACTTATTTTTAATGAGAATATTTGTCATTGTTACTCAATTTTTTTTAAAACTCAAACTGTCTCCACCGGGGGGAAAAATTAAGACAAAACACTTCCCTTCCTGAAAAGAATACATGTCTAAAAGAGAGAGAGAGTGAAGACACTGCATATGTAAAAAGTGGTAGTCATTTTATTCCACCAACATATTCTAAATTGAGGGGGAAATCCGTGGCTAGAGCAGCCCTTGGGTGACTCAGCCCAGCTTCCAGGCTTGGCAGAGCCAATCAGCACAGCGTGGCCGACTCCGCCAGGGGCTGGATTACACGTCTGCACGTGGTTCAACAGCTTCGTCAGTGCAACGGAGTCAAGCTAGCTTGAAAAGCAGGTAAGGAAAACGCTCCACGCAGCCCACATTTTCCCTTAAGGATAATTGCACCTTCAAGTCATGCTGCACTGTGCATGTCTGGGACCTCCAAAACACTATTTAAATTATGTACATAAACCATTTCATCCCCTGTGAAATATATTTGTCTCTTCGGGAGAATTAAGGGGCGACCCAGTCCCCAAGGGGCCCACCCGTGCGGTGAGGACCCCCGCTCCACAAGATCAAAGGTGAGTGTTTCAAGGGATCCACATTGTCTTTTCTTTTTTTTTTTTAATATATTTTTTACATACTAACTTCTCTTTTTTTCTTTCTTTTTTTTTTTTTTTTTTTTGAGGCGGAGTCTCACTCTTTCTCACAGGCTGGAGTAGGGTGGCGCCATCTTGGCTCACTGCAAACTCCGCCTCCCGGGTTCAAGCGATTCTCCCATCTCAGCCTCCTGAGTAGCTGGGATTGCAGGCATGCACCACCACACCCAGCTAATTTTTGTATTTTTAGTAGAGATGGGGGTTTCCGCCATGCTGGCCTGGGTGGCCTCGAACTCCTAACCTCCGGTGATCCACCCTCCTCAGCCTCCCCAAGTGCTGAGATTACAGGCGGCAGCCGCCGCGCCCAGCCATTAACTTCTCTTAAAGCACACACTCTGTCTCAAAGGCTGGAGGGTTTAGGGACGTTCTCGTCCTTTCTGTGACCCACCCACCACAGTCTTGGGGTTAAAAGCTCCGGCTTAAAAGCTGGGAAATTCCACCTCATGGCCACGCGGTATCAGCAGCTCTGGCGAGTGGGAAACGTAGGGTTACAGGGCGGAAAAGCTCATCAGAAAGGAGGGCTGAGGAGAGAAACTACAGACGAAAGCTGGGAGGTCACAGGGCCTGGGTGGGGGAGGCAGGGGGGTGCGCGCGCTCGCGGCAAAGCCTCTGCGTCCACACAGGGCGCCACCGCGGGGCTCCTGGAACTCACAGACTCCCCCGGAGCCTCTAAGAAGCGACTTGATTGACAACAACTCTGTTTACACACCACACGCCCTCGGGGAGCCACACACCAGCGCCGTTCCAGACGCTTCCTCTGCGCAGAGCCGGCCCGGGACGGGGGCGGGGCGGGCCTGTTGCTCAACTCGCCTCTCCGCCCGCGCCCGCTCCCCGGGGAGGCGCCGGCCCAGCGAAACCGGTGCAGCCGCCCAGCACCGGCCCGGGAGGCCGGCCGCGCCGCAGGCCAGCCTGGGAAAACGCCCAGCGGCTGCAGGCCTCCGGCTGCCTGCGCGCTGCGCGGTTCTGCACTGCACTCGGGACCTGTCAGGAGCACCGCACAGACAGACACACACACACACACACACACACACACACACACACACGCAGACGGGCACACACATGCAACACTGCGTCGGTAGGAATAGCTCAGAGCTTCCCCTCCTTTCCATGCTTCGTAGCCGAATTCAGCGAGAAGAACTCACCTAAAGGTAACCCTTGCCCTGAGCCCTCTCTAGGAAGAACAGAGAGATCACTCCGGAAAAGCCTGGAACCTTCTCCCGCTTAAGGGTGCGGGACAGCCGCCCACCTCCCCTTTGGCTAGGCCAAAGATTGCTCCTTCCGTGCTCGCTTCGGCAGCACATATACTAAAATTGGAACGATACAGAGAAGATTAGCATGGCCCCTGTGCAAGGATGACACGCAAAATCGTGAAGCGTTCCATATTTTAAAAAAATAAAAATAAAAAATAAAATAAATTGTAAAAGATGGCTCCTTCCTTTTAGTCCTGGCTTTCCCTGTCACTAAAAAGCCTGCCTCTAACCTTAAATCTCATCTAAGCTTAAATATTACTACACTGCTTTGCAGTCGGTCACAGAGGAATGTTAGTTTCAAAACTAAATTCAACACCTACTATGCAGAAGCCCCATATGGGCACTTCCACAAAAATTCGCAGAGCTGAATGGGGTTGCTGTGAATGTCTCCCTAGTAAGACAAGAAAAAGGCCCGTGGCGGCGATGATATTTCTATAAAACTGTGCAGATGAGCTCATTGGCGGCACTACCTATTTGAACTCAAGTTTCAGTGCAATGTAAATGAGAACTGACTTCATTCTTGACCTTTCTTTTTCTCTCCAAGTATTTCTCACTAGCCATTTCATTTCCTCCTTTTCCTTCCATTCTCAGCCTCCTCTTTCTGTCCTCTTCTTGAAGCAGAGCACTTTTTCTCCACTCTCTGGAAGGCCGGAGAGGAGACAGGATTAGAGGCCTCCACGCAGGGGAAATCCTATCCATTAGAAAAGGACAAGGGCAGACCAGGGGACTTCCGCGCTTCTTCTGCCAAGTTCATACGCTAGGAGAAGCAGCTGGGTCGAGTCTGGACACGCTTTTCTGTTCTGCAGCTCACAGAATTTTTTTGTCACTTAACTTCAGTGATCTGCGGTGCCGCCGAAGGCAAGTAGCACACCTGAATCGTAAAGCTTTAGATGAGTTGAGTTCAAAGTTTTATTTTCTACTTTTAAAGCCCTCAATAAATTAGGGCAAAGGTACTTGGAACCCAGCCTCGCCCTGGTGTTCCTCTGGGATCGTTCAGATTGGCTAAGCAATCTGCTCTTGAGAAACCAGGTGTAGAGAGACCTGGGTGGAGAGATGCGGGGGTTGTTTGTGGAACTTTCTCCTCCTCTGTGGCAGCCGCCCGCGTCTCAGGAGCAATCCTGCAGCGTTACCACCCGGGCGAGGTGGTGTCGACCTGTCTTTGTTGTGCAAGTGGCTGATCACAGAGTGTCCCAGCGGAGTGTTCCTGGCCGGCGCATGAATGAGGAAATGGGTCGACACGATTTCTGGGCAGCAGGATTGGAATGCAACACGCTCCCCAACCCCACCTTCCTTGCACCCCCTTCTTCTTGAGATAGCTGATAGTCAAAGAGAAGCTAAATGCTTCGTGTCGATTAAGGTGATGTAATAACTGGGTAGTCAAACAAACATTCTGAACAAATCCAAGTTTATCCTTAAAAAAGCAACTAATTCTTACTGTTCTTTTTTTTCTTTCTTTCTTTCTTTTTTGTTTCTGAGACAGAGTCTTGCTGGGTCACCCAGGCGGGAGTGCCGTGGCACAATCTCAGTTCACTACAACCTCTGCCTCCTGGGTTCAAGCGATTCCCCTGTCTCAGAACTCCCAGGTAGCTGGGGTTGCATGTGCCTGCCACCACACCCGGCTAATTTTTGTATTTTTAGTAGAGACAGGGTTTTACCATGTTGGCCAGGCTGGTCTCAAACTCCTGACCTCAAGTGATCCACCCACCTCAGCCTCCCAAAGTGCTGGGATTACAGATATGAGCTACCATGCCCGACCTAATTCTTACTTTTCATTTTCTCTTATCTTTATGTGGAATCATATTTTGTTCCAGCTCTCTACGGTTTTTACATTTCCAACAAAATAGTTTTTAAGATTTTTAAAATTATATTAACGGAAGAATTCTTGTTTTTTTTTTTTTCTGAACTCTGTCTGTCTGCATATCCCCTGATGCTCTAGCAACTAACATGCCTTTGAATCCTGGCTGCAGAGGTGACATTTGGTGTCATTTTCCAGGTCGTGCTGACTGTCTCCCCAGGGACAACGTGGAGACCCTGAGACTTAGTATGTAGGGCCTGAGACACAGGTGGGAATGTAGGGCAACAGAAAGAAGTTCTTTAAGGTTGCTTCATTCCAGACCCCTGGGATGCCCCCACAGTTACAACAAAATTCTGTTCTGGAAGATCTCCCCGTTCAAATCAGCTTCCCAAGGCCAAGACAAACAATGAAACCCATGACCATAGCAACAAAAGTAGGTGAGAGTATAAACCACGGTGAGATCAGACCCCTAAAGAGTGAGCTTGTTGATTTCATTCACATCTTCTTTTTGAATGGACTGGAAATTAGAAAAAAAAAAAAAAACAGAGACTTTCTTCCAGACGATAACAAAAAGAGAAAGTGAACCACTTTCTACAGATAAAGGAAATATCTCTCATTATGCTTAATTAAAGTGATCTAAAATTATTGGAAGTGAGATCCAGGAGACATATAAGCTCACATGGATGAGGCTAGCATGACCGTCCAAGGCAGTCTCCTGTGATCGTCACGGTGACACCAGCCACTTCCCCTCACATATTATTTACTGGTAGGTAATATTAGTCCATTCTCACGCTGCTCTGAAGAACTGCCCGAGACTGGGTAATTTATAACAGAAAGAGGTTTCATTGACTTACAGTTCCACCTGGCTGGAGAGGCCTCGGGAAACTTACCATCATGGTGGAAGGGGAAGAAAACACGTACTTCTTCACATGGAGGCAAGAGAGAGAAGTGCCAAGCAAAGTGGGGAAATGCCCCTTATAAAACCATCGGATCTCAGGAGAGCTCACTCACTATCACAAGAACAGCATAGGGATAATTGTCCCCATCATTCAATTACCTCCCACTTGGTCCCTCCCACAACACATGGGGATTATGGAAACTACAATTCAAGATGAGATTTGGGGACAGGCACAGTGGCTCAAGCCTATAACCCCAGCACTTTGGGAGGCCAAGACAGGTAGATCAGAAGGTCAGGAGTTAGAGACCAGCCTGTCCATCATAATCAGGCCAACCTGTCTCTACTAAAAATATAAAAGTTAGCCAGGCGCGGTGGCAGGCACCTGTAATCCCAGCTACTCAGGAGGCTGAGGCAGGAGAATTGCTTGAATCCAGGAGCCGAGATCACGTCACTGCACTCCAGCCTGGGTGACAGAGCAAGAATCAAAAAAAAAAAAAAAAGATGAGATTTGGTTGGAGGGTGGGGACATAGCCAAACCATATCATAGGTGTTCTGCTTAGAGCAAAGAATTTCTTTCCACTTTACTCAAGAGAATGGTCGTGCTTATAGTAATTTACTTCAGTGTCCTCTACAGCATTTTGCTGAGGAGTCAAATTCATCTGTTATTATGGGAAGCGTGCAGATTTTTAGGGAACTGAGATGAGAAAATTCTTTGGCTGGAATAATTTGTGCTTTATTTTACTAAGTCTCTCAGCAACATAGCGAACCTATCCGGGTGGTAAAGAGATTCAAAGTCATAGGGGAAATGACCCAAATATTTTATTTTGTTTTTACTCTTTTGTTATGCTATCTAAGAAAATAAGAAAATCAATGATACTCCAAGCAAAGTAGGCTTTACTTGCACCCTCACAAATAAACTAGACACATGTCCTAAAAACAAATTAAAAAACAGCCAGTCACAATGGCTCACACCTGTAATCCCAGCATTTCAGGAGGCCGAGGCAGAAGAATCACTTGAGGCCAGGAGCTAGAGACCAGCCTGGCCTACATATTAAGACTCTGTCTCTACAATAAAAATTGAAAACATTACCCACGCATGGTGTCATGTGCCTGTCATCCCAGCTACTCAGAAGGTTGAGGCGGGAGGATTGCTTGAACCCAGGAGTTTGAGGCTGCAGTGAGCTATGATTACACCATTGCACTCCAGGCTAGTTGATAGAGTGAGACTTTTGTCTGTTAAAATAAATAAATAAATAAATAAATAAAATAGGCCAGCTGCAGTGGCTCATGCCTGTAATCCCAGCACTTTGGGAGGCCAAGGCAGGCAGATCACAAGGTCAGGAGTTCAAGACCAGCCTGGCCAACATGGTGAAACCCCGTCTCTACTAAAAATACAAAAATTAGCTGGGTGTAGTGGTCCATGCCTGTAATCCCAGCTACTCTGGAGGCTGAGGCCGGAGAATCACTTGAACCCTGGAGGTGGAAGTTGCAGTGAGTAGAGATTGTGCCACTGCACTCCAGCCTGGGTAACAGTGTGAGACTCCATCTCAGTAAATAAATACATAAATACAAAAATAATAAAAAACAACTTTTTTTTTTTTTTTTGAGACAGAGTTTCACTCTTATTTCCCAGGCTGGAGTGCAATGCTGCTATCTCAGCTCACTGCAACCTGTGCATCCTGGGTTTAAGTGATTGTCCTGCCTCAGCCTCCTGTGTAGCTAGGATTACAGGTGCCTGCCACCACGCCCAGATAATTTTTTGCATTTTTAGTGGAGACGGGGTTTCATCATGTTGGTCAGGCTGGTCTCAAACTGCTGACCTCAGGTGATTCACCCACCTCGGCCTCCCAAAGTGCTGTGATTACAGATGTAAGCCACCATGCCCAGCCAAAAAAACTCTTAATTAAATAATGGTTCAAAAAACAATTTTTTATAATCAGTAGACCAAAGGACCATTCATAGAATAAGAGATAGATGAATTGGACTGATGGGGAAGTAGGGGGAATTAATTTATTTAAGTTACTGATTGTTCCTTTTCTCAAAATTCTTTGGCAAAAATTAAATTACGCCAAGTATCTATGAGTTATATGATGACAAGGCCATCAAACTTGTTTCATTGAACAGTTCCCTTATCTTACAACTGTCTAAACAGGAATTTTCCCATTGAGCACCCTATCAATCCAGAGTTAGGATTATGCTGCAATCTAGAAAGTCTTGTGTATCAAATGTTAATATTTGCATAGTTATTAAAACATTTGATAATTTGTACAGGGCTCTGTAAAATTAAATATAGCATGCTATTTATAGTATTGGAAAAGAGTATAAATAGAAAATTATGTTCTAGCCTTTGGTGTTTTGTTTTGTTTTTGAGATGGAATCTTGCTCTGTCGCCCAGGCTGGAGTGCAGTGGTGTGATCTTGGCTCACTGTGACCTCTGCCTCCCAGGTTCAAGTGATTCTCCTGCCTCAGCCTCCCAAGTAGCTGGGATTACAGGCATGGGCTACCATGCCCAGATAATGTTTGTATTTTAAGTAGAAAGGGGGTTTTGCTATGTTGACCAGGCTGGTCTCAAACTCCTAACCTCAGGTTATCCGCCTGCCTCACCTCCGGAAATGCTGGGTTTTTAGGTGTGAGCCACCACACCTGGCCCCTAGCCTTGGTTTTTTGCTGAAACACTTGTAATATGACACATTTAAGTGGTAGGTATAAGGAAACACTTTTAAGTACAACATTTAAGCAAAAGCTTTCATGTTATGTCATGTCGTGATCTTCAGACTGCATCTATCCACCAACTCTTTTCCAAACAAAATATTAAATAGAAGCCAAAAAAATAAAACAAATGCAAACAGAGTTGTCGAGGGAGCAGTGGAGGAACATTGGTGATCTGTACCCTCTGAAGAGCCACAAATGTCCCTCTGGACCTCTAGGAACATGAAAGCCGGGGTAGTAAGGCTTATTTAAAAGAAAATAAACAGGCTGGGTGCAGTGGCTCACACCTGTAATCCCAGCACTTTGGGAGGCCGAGGCGGTTGGATGAAAGGTCAGGAGTTTGAGGCTAAGCCTGGCCAACATGGTGAAATGCTGTCTCTACCAAAAATACAAAAAAAAAATAGCTGGGTGTAGTGGCGGGTGCCTGTAATCCTAGCTACTCCGCAGGCTGAGGCAGGAGAATCGCTGAACCTGGGAGGCAGAGGTTGCAGTGAGCTGAGATCAGGCCACTGTACTCCAGCCTGGGCAACAGAACAAGACTCCGTCTCGGAGAAAAAAAAAAAAAAAAGAAAAGGTGCTGTTTAAGATTGCGTACCTTTTTCTTCTAACTGCATGCATGAATGTGTTTGTGTGTGTTTGTGAAATACCATTCAATTAATATCCAGTTCTTATCTCCATCATTGTTACTTTCAAGCTGTAACTTTTGTGCCATTTTAGGATCATGCAATACACAGATAATGAATTCTTTGTCTATAAAATTCAAATTTCATTTTTAAAAATCTTGGCAGTACAAAAAAGGTCAAAGGGTATGAAAGGGCCAAAATGCATGTGGCGTGGAGGACATTATTTAGATACATATTTCTATTTTATAGAATAACAGTAGCATCTCAATAAATGTCGAGTTATGATTGGAACTCTAGAGATGATTTCATCCAAAACCCTGATTTTTTCATCTGAGGAGGTTGAGGGACTTCACGAGCTCACAGTGATGCAAACCAAACCAGAACACAATTATCTTTCTCCCCAAGGCATGTGCTTATCCCACATGCCATGTATTGCATTGTCGAAATTAACATGACATTTTTACAACTTGAAAATATCAAAATTAGCTATTGGCTGAAATCGCCTGAATCTTCCTACATTTGCTTGGATGGTCAAGAGAACAGATTGTGTCCAAATGGAAAGGATATAAGCATCCTCGCACAGCACAGGTCACCTGCCAAAAAGATTTCAGGAGCGACGGTATAGGAGGTCAGGCAGAGAACCAAAGGGTAATGAGGCACACATCATATTCATACCTTCTTTATAAAGCAGAGGTTGATAAGCAAGCACACAAGTTCACCAATGTGAGGCTGAGAAAGAAAGGCCGAAACTTTGGTTTAATCGAGTTTGAAGTTTTCCACTTTTGGAGAGTACTTTTCCCATGAAACTTAAGCAGAAATTGTGCAAGAGGCAAACCCAGAAACAGACCTTCTCATAAATCCAAAGCATTAAACCTTAGGCTGAATAGAAAGGTCTACAATTTTGTCCTATTACGTATGTACAGTTAAAAATAAGAGAAGTTCATGTGACTTTTATCCAGCGTAAGATTCTTTATGTATATGTCACATACATTTTCAGATTGGATGCTCAGTGCTACATTTCTTTAGACACGTCATTCTCTGATCCAAGCTAAGTTGGAATTGTTTAAGTTCTTTGGGGACTTTCAAGAGAAATACTAGAAAAGAATCTGCTGTGAACCAAATTAATACACTCATCTCCATTTTGGGTTTTGGCAGCTTTGCTTCTGCCAGGGAATACTAGCTCCTGTAATTGTAGTCATTGTGCAACTAATTGTATATACAATTATATTGCATGCATTTCGATGTTTGTAAATGCAAATGCTTTAGAGTGAGAAACCACCGCAGACTGAAATGAGGGAGATGGACCAGTGGGTGGATCTGTGGGTGTGGTCACCTGGCCAAGCCTATCCACTGGGTCTTGTAATGAGGCTCCAGCTAGGAGCTTCCCCACCCTTCAACGTAGTTTGGCAAGTGGAGGATACTTGTCTTTGTAAAAGCATCTGGGGTACTTACGGCAATGCTAATATTTCCTATCCAATTTATTCAGATTGCATTATCTAAGATGATCTTTATTTTAAAATTAAATAATCTATACAGTATTTGAAGTTTTTTAAGAACATAGGTAAAAGGAAAAAGAAAAGTGTTATGACATGTTATGTAATACTTGCTCAGCCTACCTCCCAGAATTAGTGTCAGGATCAAATAAATTTGAAAATTGTAAAAGACATTGCAAACTGTAAAAAGCTATTCACATCTATTGACCTAGATGCAACTTTGAATTACATTTCGGCATTGAAATAAACACGAAAAGTTCGGATGACCACTTCAGCCCCGTCCTATGAGAACATGTGATGTTCATATTTTCTTCAGAAGCTTTATTGAAGTATAGTTTACATAACATAAAATCCATTTATTCTAAAAATTACAACTCAAATATTTTTAGTAAGTGTATACAGATGTGCAGCTATCGTACAATCCATTTTAGATTCTGTTTCAGGACATTTCTAAGACCCTAAAAATGTTCTCCTGCCTATTTGCCGTTAATCTCTGCTCTCACTCCGAGCTCCAAGAAATTCCTGATGTGTTTTCTGTCCCTATAGATCTGCCTTTCCTGGACATTGCATATGAATAGGGTCATATAAATATAGTCTTTTGCATCTGGCTTCTTTCATTTAATGTATTTTTTCAAGATTCATCTATATTGAAACATGTATCAGTTTTTGTTTCTTTTTATTGCTGAATAGTATTCCATTGTAGGACTATATTACATTTTGTTTATCCACTCACAGGCTTATGGACATTTGGGTTTTTTAAAATTTGGGACTGTAATGAATAATGCTGCTGTGAACATTTACATACATATCTTTGTTTGAACATGTATTTTCATTTCCTTTGGGTAGATTCTTAGGAGTGAATTGCTGTGTTTATAGCAAATTGATGTTTAACCTTTTAAGAAACTACCCATCTAGTCAGGCACAGAAGCTCATGCCTATAATCCCAGTGTTTTGGGAAGCTGAGACAGCAGGATCACTTGAGGCCAGCAGTTCAAGACCAGGCTGGGCAACATAATGAGACCCTGTCACGGCAAAAAATAAAATTCGCTGGGCATGGTGGTGTGCTTCTGTGGTCCCAGTTACATGGGAGGCTGAAACAGAATAACCGCCTGAGCCCAGGAGCTTGAGGATGCAGTGGGTTATGATGGTGCTACTACACAGCAGCCTGGGTGCAGAGCAAGACCCTGTCTCAGAAGGAAGGAAGGAGGGAGGGAAAATGACAGTCTGTCATCCCAAGTGGCTGTATCATTTTACATTCCCACCAGCAATGTACGCGGCTTCCAGCTTCTCCACATCCTCACCAACACCTGGCATTGTCTGGCTTTTTGATGATAGCCATCCTAGTGGTGTGTCGTGGTATCTCCTTATGGTTTTGATTTGCAAGATTGGCATCTCCCTGATGCCTAATGAGTTGAGCATCTTCTTAATGTGGTTAGCCATTCGTTTATCTTTTCTGTTGAAATATCTGTTCAAGTCTTTTGACCATTATTAAAACTGTGTCAGGCTGAGTGTGGTGGCTCATGCCTGCAATCCCAGCACTTTGGGAGGCTGAGGCAGAAGGATCACTGAAGTCAAGGAGTTCGAGACCAGCCTGGGCAACATAGTGAGATGCTGTCTCTACAAAAAATTTAAAAATTAGCTGGACATGGTGGCGCAAACTGGTACAGTAATTCCAGCTACTGGCAAGGCTGAGGCTGGAGGATTGCTTGGATCCCGAAGCCAAGGCTGAAGTGAGTTGTGGTCACACCACTGCCCTCAAGCCTGGACGACAGACATTATTTGTTCTTTTCCATTAATTGTCACTTCACTTTACACTATTTTGTGGCTTCTTTTATTCTGTTGTCTTCTACTGTTATTGAACATCTGCACTGTTATTTACCTTTTAATGTACATATTTTTTCTGTCCCCAATCTTGATTTTTAAACTCCCTTAAGAAGAGCACTCCTACCTTATTCATTCTATTCTACAGTAAGCCTAACAAAATACCCTGAAAATAATAAATCTTCAATAAATATTTGTGATAGAAATAATAAAAAGCTCATTGTCTTTATGTAAATATTGTCAGCATATCTGGTATCATAATTTAATACGTTGCATTGAATTTTGTTTCTTTATTGCTTACTGTGTACATCAGAGTCTTTAGTTTTAAAATCAATTTTGAAGCCTCAGCACTTTGGGAGCCTGAGGCAGGAGGATCACTTGAGCCCAGAAGTTTGAGACCAGCCTGGGCAACAAACAGAGACCCCACCTCTACAAAAAACGCAAAAATTAGCCATGCATGGTGATGAATGCCTCCCATAGTGTTCTCAGCTTCAGGGGAGGTTGAGGCAAGAGGATCACTTGAGCTCAGGAAGTCGAGGCTGCAGTGAGTCATGTTTGTGCCTCGGTACTCCAGCCTGGTGACAGAACAAAACCCAATCTAAATAAATAAATAAATAAGCAGTTTTGAAAAGAAGGAGTGTATCAGAATGTAAACTAGGACAAACAGATTTAATTACCAGAGAAACATTTTAAAAAATTCTAAAGCTGGGTGCGGTGGCTCATGCCTGTAATCCTAGCACTTTGGGAGGCCAAGGTGGATGGATGACCTAAGGACAGGAGTTCAAGACCAGCCTGACCAATATGGTGAAACCCCATCTCTACTAAAATTACAAAAATTGGCCAGGCATGCTGGCACGCACCTGTAGTCCCAGGTACTTGGGAGGATGAGGCAGGAGAATCGCTTGAACCCTGAGGCAGAGGTTGCCGTGAGCCAAGACAGCACCACTGCACTCAAGCCCAGGCAACAAAACAAGACTCCGTCTTGAAAGAAAAAATAAATTCTAAGGAAACTTTAAAACATGTAGTAATTAATAAGCTTAAATAAAATAAATTCAAAAATTTAGGCACTCTACTTTTTATCCAAATATCCCTGCATACCTTAACAAAAACAGCAATCACATGATTGATTACAAAGGGGCAACTCTCTCAAGTACACCGAAGACTAAGTGGAAAGCAAACCAAACACCTCACCTATCACCAGTACTTTGGACACAAAAGTAAAGATTTCAAATTATACATATAAACTTACTTACGTATAAGCCTGAATGTAAAACAGAAACAACTTCCCCTATTACTAGTAAATAACAGGAAAAAAAAAACTTTTGAGCCTTACCTGGAAGGATGCCAAAGATATACACTTGAGAATATTTTAAGGTAATTAGCATTTTTGTCTCTGTGTCAGTTAAAATAGGCTTTTGCCTGCTACTAATTTTCTTTGGGTTACTGAGACCATTGTATGAATGAAGGGCTGTTAAAGGCCATTTATATTGTGCAAACAGAGGCACAAATTAGAGAGGGCATGTTAATAAGGAAAGGGGGCTTATGAGTGCTCAATTATGAGCCCAGAACCTGTTCCTATTTTAAAGGGATAGAAAACACATCAATCTTGCTTTTAGAATATTTTCAATTAAAATGAACAGCACACGGCACAGTAAGAGCCAGCAAAGGCTGTGGCCTCGTAGGTTTTGAATCATTCTTACATACCATCTTAGTATCAAAACTGATATACGTATAATGGGCTAAAATATCATTTGAGATCCCAGAAGGCCAAGGTCCCTGAGCTGCATAAGAAATCCGAAAGGAGAAGAAATATAAAACTGGACCATCTGTTTCCCTTTTCAACATGCAACCTTTGGAGTAGAAAATTTGGAAGAGGATGCTATTTAAAACCTGAATAGGGATGAAATACAGTACACACACTCACAACATATCATTAACTTCCTCGCTCCTAAGCATAATCAATAGCGTCTGCAAGCCTAGTTCTGCATGTTAAAAACAAAGCACGATGTTAGCGGCGCAGAGCAGCTCACGCTTCTCCCCACACAGAAACAATAGTGAGTCGTAATCGACTCACCAAGCAGACTCACTCTCCAGCCCCGGGCAGTGCCTCCTGCCTAATTGGCATAAGCAAAGTGAGGCATCCACTCTGCGCAGGCAAGCGTTTGGGAATCGAATTCGAGTTTGCATATCTAACTACATATATGAGCCTGGTTTTGCCCCTGTGTTAGCCATTACTTCCAGTGGCCTGCTATCATGTTCCTGATATGTATTTATGAAAACATTACAAGATATTGTCCCCAAAGCTACCTTTTCCCCTCTGTGAAATACCTACTTTGGATTTATAGCTAACAATGTAGTCAGTGTTCATAGAATGTTCGTAGAGTGGAAATGCACAAAATAAAACCGTGACGGGTGGCAAGAATGAAGGCCTTTACTCTCAGAATAGAAAAACCACTATGCCCCAATACTATTCAGTAAGCCCAATGCTGAACTTCTGCTAACCATGATTGTAGTGGATTTTTGGCCTTTCTTTTTTAGGTGGCACCAGTCCTCTCTCTTGAAACCTTTGTAACTATTAAGGTTGAAGTGCCATTTAAAGAAAAAGGAAGGCAAAGAAGTGAGCTATAGGAAGCCCTGGTGAGTCATTTGTCAATGTGTCCTTTCTCGAGCTCATTGGGGAAGCAGGCTTCAGGCTGATGGGATCATAGGCTTTATTTTGAATTTGTCTGTTATCACCTTAAAGCTTTCTTCAAGGGAAATACATAGGGTTCATGTCTGATATATAACATCTATTGCTATGGAAAGGTTTATACCTAATCATATTACAGTGTTCTGTTAAGGGTGTGGAAACTGGTATATCAGTTCATCTTTTTCCAAAAATCCATGTGTTTTATGGGAAAAAAACAAGACCAAAAACAGGTACAGCACATGTTTCAGACATCAGAGGAAAAGTTGAAAGGTATTTTTTACATTGTGTGTATTGAGATGCCATTCCGCAGTCAAAAATGCATAGTAGCCTCTTACTGCAAAAGTTAATGATAGAGATGTCAGTTACTCACAGTATATTATCTAAGCTCTTCTGATATTTCGGCCTCTAAATTCATGCCCATGTTGCCTTTCTCATTTCCACCCAAATGCCTGTTGTTGGCTCCACAAGACAGCTGTCCTTTTGGCATGTGATCTCGTGCTCTGTTCTTGGTGAACAATTTCACTACACTGTGATTGTACTGTGAATGCTTGCTGCTCACGAGCCCTGCCCTGTTGGAAATAGAAAGGTGGAGGCTGCCCTCATATTGCCGTCTTGGCTTTTCTAGAAAAATGCAATTGTTCAAGCACAATCTAAACATTTTCAATGTTCGGATTTTTCTTTCTATTAAACATTGAAAAGTGTTGTTTGCTTTTTCACAGTAATACGTTTTATGGTGCTAACTACCGCACTTGTGTAGGAGGCAGGAGCATCCTGACTGTAGAGTCAGACAGCCCAGCTCTGCTGTGCATCTTGGGGAGGCTTCTTAGCCTTCCTCTGCCTATTCCTACATCCATTACATTGGGATAATAATAGGACCTGTTTCATAGAGCTGGGATGGGAATTAAACAGCATAGTTCTGGCAAAGCACTTAGAATTGGTGAATGACATATAGTAGGTAGGCAGTAAGTTTCGGTTTATTATATTGTTTTTTTTTTTTTTTGGGACGGAGTTTCGCTCTTGTTACCCAGGCTGGAGTGCAATGGCGCGATCTCGGCTCACCGCAACCTCCGCCTCCTGGGTTCAGGCAATTCTCCTGCCTCAGCCTCCTGAGTCGCTGGGATTACAGGCACGCACCACCATGCCCAGCTAATGTTTTGTATTTTTCGTAGAGACGGGGTTTCACCGTGTTGACCAGGATGGTCTCGATCTCTTGACCTCGTGATCCACCCGCCTCGGCCTCCCAAAGTGCTGGGATTACAGGCGTGAGTCACCGCGCCAGGCTATTACATTGTTGAATATCTTCATCATTGTTGAATATTTACATTGTTGAATATCTTCATCATCCTACAATTTTTACTCTTGCCTTCTTTCTTTTCTTCTTTTTTTTTTTTTTTCTGTTAGACACAGTCTCACTCTCTCGCCCAGGCTGGAGTGCATTGGTGCGATCTCGGCTCACTGCAGCCTCTGCCTCCTGGGTTCAAGAGATTCTCCTACCTTAGCCTCCCAAGTATCTGGGATTACAGGTGCCCGCCAACATGCCTGGCTAATTTTTGTATTTTTAGTAGAGACAGTTTCGCCATGTTGGCCAGGCTGGTCTGGAACTCCTGACCTCAGGTGATCCGCCCATCTTAGCCTCCCAAAGTGCTGAGATTACAGATGTAAGCCACTGCTCCTGGCCTGCCTTTTTTCTTGAATATGCAACTACTTTGCTAACTCAGAGGAATTAAAAGTAGTAGACTCTCGATAGTGTGGATGCTTGTTTGAAAACTCTATGGAAATGGAGAACTTTTCAGTGTCCCACAAACAATACTAAGAGTCTAATTGACAACCTTCCCACTGTGAGGACAATTTTGCCTTCAATCTGTAATGACTGCGATTCCCTTTCTGCCCACTGTCTCACCAAAAGCTCCATTTTGGTTCTAGATGAAATAAATGTGAAAACAATTTGTCCTGGTGTATATGTTTTATGTATGTTTAAAACAATATCTTTACATCAACTACTTTTTTTTTTTTTTTTTTTTTTTGGAGAGAGGGTCTTGCTGTGTTACCCAGGCTGGAGTATAGTGGTGCAATCTCGGCTCACTGCATCCTCCGCCCCCCCAGGGTTCAAGCAATTCTAGTACCTCAGCCTCCCGAGTAACTGGGATTACAGGTGTGTGCTGCCATGCCTGGCTGGTTTTTGTATTTTTGGTAGTGGCGGGTTTCATCATGTTGAGCAGGCTGGTTTTGAACTCCTGGCCTCAAGTGATCCACCTGCCTTGGTCTTCCAAAGTGCTGTGATTACAGGCATGAGCCACTGCACCCAGCCTCATATCAACTACTTTCGTGCAGTGAGTCCTTCCTACTCACAGTTCTTACATGTTATCAAATGTAGAAAGAGGTTAAAAAATAATTTTGATAATTAACCACAGTATTTATAAGGCTTTACCAGTATCCCAAATTTAATAAATGTAGGTGTCTAGAAAAAGACAAAGAGGTCATTTTGTAGACATCCAAACTGATGACCAAAGTTTCACCCCAGACCTGGAATTTATTGTCAGTGTTTCGCATTTACCACGACCAACGGAATCAATATTAGTGGGACCCTTTTCTTTATGCAAGACGTAATTTGGTACTGTCAAGTCAATTTCACTACAGTCGAATGGAAGTTTTTGTTCTTTCAATGCTGTTTCAAAAACGTTTTATTTATATACGATCTCTGGTGAGGTCAAATTCCCCTGTAAATATTATCTAATTTATTCTCATAACTTCTCTAAGTGATAAGATGCATTTGTCTTTATTATTAGCATCTGGCATTAGGAGATTCACATTTACTTTGTTGGAAATCACCAGGAATAAATCTCATGTAGACACTAATGGAAAACATAATAGGAGATAAATACAGGTATGTCTGCAAATGAAGATATTTTCCCACCTTTGAATCTGTTGACTAAAAAGATAAAAAGTGGAGAAACTTATGATGATTGAATAGTAATAAAAAGCAGCATTTAATCTAAATCTCTCCTTGCCATGATTACAGCATGCTAAATATTACTCAATACTAGGAAGTCTGCTGATGAACTATGTAAATGTTTTCCAATAAAATTAAATAGATTAGATTTGGAAAGAGAATGCTAATGTTTGGAAGGCTTTTAAGGAGTCTTCTTTTAAAACTTTTCTGAAAAATATCATTTAAGACCATGCGTCATAGTTTCAATAGTCCTAGCAGAGTGAACACCATGGTTTCCTAGTGGGTAGAACAGGCAGAGGCAGCCATGATGCTGATATTCGAGAAGTTCTTGTCATCTGTGATCCTTTATTGTTAATTCCCTTCATGTATTTTGCCTGCTGCTTTGTTTTGGTTGTCAGAGTTTGTTACTGAGACAAGGCTAAGATCATCCTATTCTGACAGTCGCAGATTGACTTGGCATGACGCACCATGAGGTGAGATTAATTGCTGTTAATATTGGAAGGATGAATAATCCTATTAAAAAGAACAGCTATAAAAAATAAATAAGTGGAGGCAAGTCTAGATTACATGAAAGAAGGACAGCTTGATGAGGGGAAACCCATTAACCTGAAAGGTGACAGTTCTTTGCTTCTAATTTAGCAGTTAGGAGCAAGACTGCATTGGTACCAATCAAACTGGAAACAAGTTTTCTGTATCATTTATAGACTTAAATATTAGATGTCCTTATACAGGGAAAAAGAGATCCTACTGTGATTCTTAATTGCTCATAGAACACCACAATCCCATGTTAGGTGAGTTGATGTTGTTCATAGAATAACAAGATGCCATGTTAGGTGAGTTTTTCTTCCCCCATCGTGTTCTTAGATATTATTACTGAGTCGAAAGAGGTAACTGTATGTTAGGTCAAGAGCACAATACTCGACACCAGTGCTTCTCAGACTCTAATGTGCCTGTGCCTCACTGAGATCTCAATACACTGAGGATTCAGATTCAGAGGCTCTGGGACAGGGCCTGAGATGCTGTACTGGAGAAGCTCCCAGGAGATTCCCATGCTGCTGATTCACGGCCACTCTTTGAGAAGCCAGGCTTCAGACAACTATTTGATTTTATTATTATTTTTTGAGACAGGGTCTCACTCTGTTGCCCAGGCTAGAGTGCAGTGGTGCGATCTCAGGTCACTGCAACCTCTGCCTCCCGGGTTCAAGTGATTCTCCTGCCTCAACTTTCCAAGTAGCTGGAATCACAGGTACACGCCACCACACCTGGCTAATTTTTGTATATTTAGTAGAGACAGGGTTTTGTCATGTTAGCCAGGCTGGTCTTGAACTCCTGACCTCAGGTGATCCATCCGCCTCAGCCTTCCAAAGCGCTGGGATTACAGGCATGAGCCACTGCGCCCAGCCCAGACAGCTATTTTTTTAAAAAAACTCTGCACCACACAGGGTCAGTTGTTTTATCAAAGTCTGGGATCAGTAAAGACTCACGACCACAGGAGGAATGCCTGGATGGGCAGACTCTCCAATCTCACAGCCAAACGCCACCTCTGTGCGCTATGTGACATCTCCTGAGAGAGTGATGAGTTTCTTTTATCAAAGTCAAGTTCACCCATGCTAGGCTCATTATTTTAGCAAATTGAATGGCATCGATATAATAAACTCAAACCACTTCTTCTGGAATGGCATTGGAGAGAGTAAACAAGTTTAGTTTCAAGGACTCCTTTAAGGACAACTAGAATCACCAGTAAGACTGAAGCAAAAATGGAGCAGTCTGGAAAGTCAGGAAGTCTTCTGGTTTCCATCAGAGCTTTATTCATGGGCTCCTTCAATCCTTTCCTTCCTTATGGTCATAGCTACTAGATGGCTACAGGAACCATGGAAATATTCTGCCTATACGATAGACTTCACCACTGAAATTCATGATGCCTTAGTAAGAGAGAGCAGTATGCTTCTCCTTCCTCCTCCCACAGGCTAAGAACACTGCGAGAAACACACAGCATACACATCTCAGCCATTCAGCCTGTGCCCAGGACATGCTATTTATTGGTGGTTACATATTGGTAAGATCATCCGGCACCCCCGAGCGTGAAGTCTGGTGTTGTGGGCTCTTGAATGCATTAATCTTAATCAAACCTCAGAGAACTGAATAAGAGAGAGAACATTGAATTACTTTGAATAATTAAGAATATATTTGAGTCAAGAGAGCTTTAAATGGGAAAAAAATAGGTTTCAGAAAATGGACTGCATGTTAAATACTGTGCATTTTGGGTTATCACGACTATCATTTATTACTTATCTGGTTAAGTGTGTAGGAACAGCATAAACATGAAGCATAGACTTGCTTGAATAGATGACAGGAAAGCAAATGACAGCTATATGGACAGCGGGTGCATTAAAGGTCCAGGAAGTTATTAGTGACTTTGCAATTATAATATAAGACAAAGATGAGGACTTTTTTTTCTTGCTTTTCAACTTACAATTACATATGTATGTATGTGTATGTGTATATACATACATATGGATAACATTATATGTGTATATTATATATACATATAAAATATTGTCTCTGAAACCATGAACCACTACATATATCACACTGATGTCCTTAAATCTGAAAAAAACAAATCTGTGATGATCGTTTCATGACATTATTGAAGGTTATTTATTCAAAAATTAATTTATTCTTCTACCCACAACATAACCTTTTATTTAAAAAAAAGGATTGTGACAAATTTATTAGCTACTAACTCATAAAATTTCTTTGGCCTTGCTCTACAAAGACAAATTTACTTCTAGTGTGTTAGAAAAATATCTACTACTTCTAGTGCACACAATTAGAAAGCAAACACGGTAGATACACATGACATGGAAAGCTTTCCTTCCTTCTGCCAGGTCATGAAAGTGAAGGATAAAACAAAACAGCAAACTCAGTCATTGTCTGAAACTGATACCAGACTGGGCCACATAGTGAGAGGTCTGGATTTATAATATTTGCTTGGAAACCTAATCCTAAATCCATTGTCTCGGAATAGGACACTAAGCAAATAAATTAACATAAAAATAGGTCCAAAGACTTTGAAACCCCTGAGAGATCTGATAGAAACAAATGCAAAAGTGCTCTGTGAGGTCGCTTTCAGAACATAGTGGTCAGAAGCTGTATTAATTGGCTAGGGCTGCCAAACAAAATGCCATAGATTGAATGGATTAAACAATGTAAATTTATTTTCTCACAATATTGGAAGTTGGGAAGGCCAAGATCAAGGTATCAGCAGGTTAGATTTCGCCTGAGGACTCTTCTTGACTCCTAGAGGCCACCTCATTGTACCCTCACTTGGCCTTTTCCAGCACATGCACATCCCTGATGTCTCGCTTTTCAGAAGGACACAGAGTCATGCTGTATCAGAGCCCCACTCATATGACCTCATTTAACCTGAATTACCTCTTTAAAGGCCCTGTCTCCAAATACGGTCACATTGAGTGTTAGGGCTCTGTATTTTTGTGTTCTCCAAAGAAACAGAACCAACAGAATATCTATGTATATATGAGATTTATTTTCATATGTATACATATATGTGGAAAGTGATTTATTATAAGGCATTGGCTCATGCGATTATGCCAACTGAGACATGATATGCCTTCTGTAAGCTGGAGCCCCAGGAGGCCTATTGTGTGGTTTAAGTGCCTGAGAGACACAGAACCAATGGTAATGATTCCAGCTGAAGTCTGAAAGCCTGAGAACTAGGAGGGTCAAGGGCAGGAGGTTGATATTCCAGCTTAAGCAATCAGGCAGAGAGAGAATTTAACCTTCCTTCGTGTTTTTCTTATCCAGTTCCTCGGTGACCTGGATGATGCCCACCTTGGGGAGGACCATCTGCTTTACTCAGTTCACCAATTCAAATGCTAATCCCTTTTGGAAATGCCCTCAGGGACATGCCAGAAATGATGTTTAATCCACTACCTGGGCATTCCATGGCCCAGTCAAGTTGACATGTAAACTTAACCATCACAGACTTCAACATATAAACAAGGTTTTGGGGAGGGACACAGTTCAGCTCTCTCTGAAACCTCTCTCTAAAAAGCAAATGAAAGCACTGAAGATGAATACAAAACAACCACCACAAAAAATGTTATAAAGTATACAAAGAATGAAACTACCATAAAAAAAGTCATCGGAGGCAAAAATCAAGAGAATAAGCACCAAAACAATTATAGATAACAGAACAAAATTTTAAAAACTCTAAAATAATATGCTTAAAATGAGTAAAGGGATTTTTAAAGGAATTGAAAACAAAACAATAGGACACTATGAAAATAAAGAGTAGGCAAATTTGAAGACACAGGGTCGGGGGAAGTGGCTCATGCCTGGAATCCCAGCACTTTGGGAGGCCGAGGTGGGCGGATCACCTGAGGTGGGGAGTTCGAAACCAGCCTGGCCAACACAGTGAAACCCCATCTCTACAAAAAAAATACTAAAATTAGGCAGGCATGGTGGCACTTGTCTGTAATCACAGCTACTTGGGAGGCTGAGGCAGGAGAATCACTTGAACTCAGGAGGTGGTGGCTGCAGTGAGCCAAGATTGTGCCACTGCACTCCAGCCTGGATGACAAAATGAGACTCTGTCTCAAAAAAAAAAAAAAAGAAAAGACATAGAATGTCTAGAAATGAAAATTATAGTCCAAGAAATGTTAATGGATATGTTAAATGACATATTAGACATATCCAAAGAAAAAATTAGCAAACTGGAAGATATAGATGAGGAAATTGCCCATAATGGAGTACAGAAAGAAAGAGAAGAGATTAAAAAGTGGTTCAGAAATAAAGACGATGGAATGAGAATGTCCAACATATGTCTAATATGTATCAGGGAAACACGGGAGAGAGTAGAAAATGGGATGATAATTTTCTTTTTTTTTTTTTTTTTTTTTTTGAGATGGAGTTTCACTCTTGTTACCCAGGCTGGAGTGCAATGGCGCGATCTTGGCTCACCGCAACCTCTGCCTCCTGGGTTCAGGCAATTCTCCTGCCTCAACCTCCTCAGTAGCTGGGATTACAGGCACGCGCCACCATGCCCAGCTAATGTTTTGTATTTTTAGTAGAGACGGGGTTTCACCATGTTGACCAGGATGGTCTCGATCTCTTGACCTCGTGATCCACCCGCCTCGGCCTCCCAAAGTGCTGGGATTACAGGCTTGAGCCACCGCGCCCGGCCGGGGATGATAATTTTCTATAATGAAATACAAGAGCCTAAAACTTGAAGAAGTACTCTGATTCTCAGGCAGGAAAAATAGACAAGTAAGTATATATCTAATTTGAGAAAAGTTCAATAATTTCAGTGTTTTCAACAAAGGATATCTCAATAGACAACACAACATTGGTTACATATAGAACACATTCTCTGGTCGTACTGCGGCAAAATTGGAAATTAATAACAAAATAATAGCCACTTGGAAAGTGAAAATGACCATAGTATCAGCAAAAAGGATCTGAAGAAAATACAAAATACATTAAAGCATGAATTGAATCGTTTTAACTATTTCTTCACCTCTACATATACAAGAAAACCATTTTTT
>NW_022437045.1:495776-532703 GCF_009761245.1 Sapajus apella | reverse complement strand
TTTTTTTTTTTTTTTTTTTTTTTTTTTTTTTTTTTTTTTCAGATGCAGTCTCGCTGTTGCCCAGGCTGGACGCCTCTCAGGTGCAAGCGATTCCCCTGCCTCAGCCTCCTGAGTAGCTGGGATTATAGGAGCACGCCACCAGACCATGCTAATTTTTTTTTTATTTTTAGTAGAGATGGGGTTTCACCATGTTGGTCAGGCTGGGTTCAAACTCCTGACCTCAGGTGATCCACCCGCCTTGGCCTCCCAAAGTGCTGGGACTATAGGCATAAGCCACCATGCCTGGCTGAAAACAAATTTTTAAGGTACAATATACCGCATATAGCTGTACCTGATTATTTATAATTCCGTTTTTTTTGGTTTTTGTTTTTGTTTCTGTTTTGAGACAGAGTCTTGCTCTGTCACCCAGGCTGGAGTGAAGTGTCACAATCTTGGCTCACTGCAACCTCCACCTCCCAGGTTCAAGTGATTCTCCTGCCTCAGCCTCCTGAGTAGCTGGGATTACACGCACCCGCCAGCATGCCCAGCTAATTTTCGTATTTTTAGTAGAGACAGCATTTCACCATGTTGGTCAGGCTGGTCCCGAACTCCTGACCTCAGGTGATCCACCTGCCTCAGCTTCCCAAAGTGCTGGGATTACAGGCGTGAACCACCGCACCTGGCCTATAATTCTGGTTTTATAAGCAAATAATTTTCTTTTGCTTCCTGAGACTACTTTCTTAACTTCTGTCTGATCTTGATACTAGAGGACTACATTTTGTTGGTATTTTACAAAGTGCTTTTGCCTACATTCCTGTCATTGTCTAATTTCCCCCTCTTGGTGATGTAAATGAGAGATGCATTTATGACATCCTTAACTTAACTAGAATGCAAATTACTTAGCAATATGCAAATGAATGAATACTGCTAGAGTCAGAAATTTCTTGTAAGTAATTTTTACTTCCTGTTACAGCATATAGAGACTTCATTCAAGTATGCCCAGTGAGTACAGACTTACAGTGGAAAACTACTGACATTAAGGATAGAAGAGCTTAAAGATAATATTCTCCCACTAGTATTAAGTATTAGATACATGTTATAATAGATTTGTTGGTTAGTTGCTTTAAGAAAAGAAAGTCTGAAGAGTCCTAAAATATTTAATAATAAAATATAACAGAAACATAGAAAAAACATTGTTTCCTTTAAAAATGTAACTATGGCCAGGCACAGTGCCTCACTCCTGAAATCTCAGCACTTTGGGAGACTGAGAGGGGAGAATCGCTTGAGGCCAGGCCAGTTCAAGACCAGCCTGGTCAACATGGCGAGACTCATCTCTCCAAAATATTTTTTAAAAAATGAACCAGGTGGCCGGGCATGTTGGCTCACATCTGTAATCCTAGCACTTTGGGGGGTTGATGTGGGCAGATCACCTGAGGTCAGGAGTTGAAGACCAGCCTGGCCAACATAGGGAAACCCTGTCTCTATTAAAAATGCAAAAATTAGCTGGGCATGGTGGTGTGTGCCTGTAGTCCCAGCTACTCCGGAAGCTGAGGGAGACAAATCGCTTGAACCCAGTGGGCAGAGGGTGCAGTGAGCAGAGATTGCACCACTTCCAGCCTAGGTGAAAGAGTGAAACTGCATCTCAAAAAAAAAAAAAAAAAAAAAAAAATTAACCAGGCATAGTGGCACACTTCCGTATTTTCAGCCACTCAGGAGGCTAAGGCCAGAGGATTCCTTGAGTCCTGGAGTTCAAGGTTACAATGAGCTATGATTGCACCACTGCACTCCCAATTTTGACGTTAAGACCTAAACTTCTACTGAAGATTATATTTGTGTCATTTCTTTAATAAATAACCCATAGAAGGCTGGGCATGTTGGCTCATGCCTGTAATCCCAGCACTTTGGGAAGCCATGGTGGGTGGATCACTTGAGGTCAGGAGTTTGAGACCAGCCTGGCCAACATAGTGGAATTCTGTCTCTACTAAAAATACAAATAATTAGCTGGGTGTGGTGGTGGGCACCTGTAATCCCAGCTGCTCAGGAGGCTGAGGCAGGAGAAAGGCTGAGCTGAGATCACACCACTGCACTCCAACCTGGACAACAGAGCAAGACTCCATCTCAAAAAAATAAACTAGTAAAATAACCCATAGAGGACTGCATTGGAAGTATTTTCACTTCTGAACATGTCTGTAGTGAACTTTGGCTGCTACTCCAGATAGGCGGGCAGCCGTGTCAGGAAGCGTTGCATAGGCCTGCGAGGATTCACAAGCCCAGGCACAACCAAATGGCAAAGCACTGAACAAATCATTCTGGTAGTTTTTATTGCCTATTTTTTGTTAGGTCACTGACGTGTCTGCTGTCCTTTTCATCTAAGTTGAGCTGAATATTTCTGCCCAGAGCCAACCTTGACATAAACTCTTTCTATTCACTGACTTCCCCAAGCAATCCAATCAGTCCAATATCCCTAAAGATTTACTGGAGGCTGATGATGGCATCACAAGGGGTTACGTCTCACACTGTGCGAACTTTCATCTCCAGACCTGTTGAGCATCTCTTCATCTCTTCTCCCAGGTCTCCCGGCATCAGGAGTCACCTTTTCTGGGACGCTCACCAGCACAGCCTGACAGCTCTCTCGTTCCTCCAGGAATTTCTCCAAGGGGAGCTGACTTGCCACCTGCCCTTCAGTCCTGGACTATTAGGCAGAGTAATTCAGTCATCGAGCCCAATTTTCTTATTTTATCACTGCACCTAGTTCCAGCTACAAGAATTTATCCTCAGAGAGCAATGAGGGCTACAACCAACAAGAATTCTGCTACATAAAAAAAATAAATTACAGCCTGGGCGTGGAGGCTCACACCTGTAATCTCAGCACTTTGGGAGGCTGAGGTGGGCCTATCACGAGGTCGGGAGATAGAGACCGCCCTGGCCAACATGGTGAAACCCCGTCTCTACTAAAAATACAAAAATTAGCTGGGTGTGGTGGCGTGCGCCTGTAATCCCGGCTACTCAGGAGGCTGAGGCAGGAGAATTGCTTGAACCAGGGAGTCGGAGGTTGCAATGAGCCGAGATCGGGCCACTGCACTCCAGCCTGGGGACAGAGCAAGACTCCATCTCAGAAACAGTAAAATAAATAAATTATTTATTAAACTACTAGTACTGACATTTACCCCCAAATCATCTTTGCCTTATAAATAAATCAAAATGCAAATTGGAGTAACTTTTAAAGAAATACAATAATCTAACAACAGATTAGTTACATTCCCAATCTGTTAATATACCTTGGCTAGCTGGGAGCGGCAGCTCACGCCTGTAATCCCAGCACTTTGAGAGGCCAAGGTGAGTGGATCACAAGATCAGGAGTTCGAGACCAGCCTGGCAAATATGGTGAAACCCCATCTCTACTAAAAATACAAAAATTAGCCAGGCATGATAGCGGGCACCTGTAGTCCCAGCTATATTTGGGGGCTGAGGCAGGAGAATTGCTTGAACCCGGGAGGCGGAGGTTGCAGTGAGCTGAGATCACGCCATTGCACTCCAGCCTGGGCAACAAAGCGAGACTCCATCTCAAAAAAAGAAAAAAAATATAGATAGATAGATAGATAGATAGATAGATAGATAGATAGATAGATACACACACATATATACGCCTTAGCTAAAACTTGGATTTATTTTGGGGTAGATAAAAACTTCAGGATTAAATCTTTTTAGATTTGGGGCTTCTGAGTAGTTTCCAAGCTTGGTGAATATCTAAGGATTTTAGAACATCCTGCTCTCCCTTTACTCAGATTTCAAATGCTTTTTTATTTAGCTCTTATCTAAATTAATCTCAAGAGGTGGCCAATAGGCTGGGTGTGGTTGACTCACGCCTATAATCCCAGCACTTTGGGAGGCCGAGATGGGTGGATCATGAGGTCAAGAGATTGAGACCATCCTGGTCAACATGGTGAAGCCCCATCTCTACTAAACATACAAAAATTAGCTGGGCATGGTGGCGCACGCCTGTAGTCCCAGCTACTCGGTAGGCTGAGGCAGGAGGATTGCTTGAACCCAGGAGGCGGAGGTTGCGGTGAGCCAAGATTGCTCCATTGCACTCCAGCCTGGGTAACAAGAGCGAAACTCCGTCTCAAAAAAAGTAAATAAATAAAAGAGGTGGCCAATAGATATTTGTTTAACACCTGAAAAGATCTATATATGTTATCACCTCCAACTAATCCTTATATCAAAGTTTGCCTGTCTTCTGATATGTTTACGTTTTTTACTTTACTTAGTCAAAACCAAAACCAAAAGACATTGATCTCCCTTGCCCAAACAAACAAAAAGAAAATATAAATGTTAATAAAATAACATCATACATTATAATAATCTTACTTTGCAATGTTAAACAAAATAATGTATTAAATAGCCTTACTTCACTTATATTTAAAAATAAACTAAGGCCAGGAATGGTGGCTCATGCCTGTAATCCTAGCACTTTGGGAGTCTGAGGTGGATAGATTACCTGAGGTCAGGAGTTCGAGACCAGCCTGGCCAACATGGTGAAACCCTGTCTCTTCTAAAAATACAAAATTAGCCGGGTGTGGGGGGCATGCACCTGCAGTCCCAGATACTCGGGAGGCTGAGGCAGGAGAATTGCTTGAACCCGGGAGGCAGAGGTTGCAGTGAGCTGAGATTGTGCCACTACACTCCAGCTTGGGCAACAGAGTGAGACCGTCTCAAAAAATAAACATAAAATAAAAAATAAAAATAAAAATAAACTAAATATGCAGGGCAGACATGGTGGCTCACACTTGTAATGCCAGCACTTTGGGAGGCCAAGGTGGGCAGATAATTTGAGGTTGGGAGTTCAAGACCAGCCTGGCCAACATGGTGAAATTTCATCTCTATTAAAAATACAAAAATTAGCCAGGGCATGGTGGCAGGTGTCAGTAATCCCAGCTACTCGGCAGGCTAAGGCAGGAGAATCACTTGAACCTGGGAGGCAGAGGTTGCAGCCAGCTGAGATTGCACCATTACATTCCAGCCTGGGCGACAGAGCAAGACTCTGTCTCAAAAAAGAGTAAAAAATAAATAAACTAAAAATGCTAGCCTAGCAACATATTACTTTCTCTGTAATATATTTAATTATATTGGATTTTAATTTAGTTACTTTATTACTATGACTGCAATTGTCTAGCTTGCTTGGTTGGAGGAATTATTTATTTCTTAAATTAGTCCACTAATTACCTAATTAATGGTTTAAAAAAAATAAGCCATTGAGCATCTAAAACAATTTGGAACCTGAAACAGTGGTTTGTAAACATAAATAGTTACTTCCATATAAAATCCTAGACTCAGAAGGTCATAGAATTTTAGGGGTTAAATCATAGAATGATGTGTTTCTCAGAGATTTCGAAAAATTAAACAATTGCATTTTACATAATCCAGCATTTAGTATTTACCCTATTTCATCCAACATTATTGTTACTAATTTTTCAACTCAAACTGTTTCAGAGATAAGACTATTGTGACCATTAGTTAATTCAAGGTTAAAATGTAGCTGCTCTTAAACTGTGTGTACAGTGATCTAAGTCTTTAGCAATGACCTTCCTATGTAATTGTATGTGGAATCTAATGATGATTAACTTTTAAGTCAGACCTTGGTCCCCTCAAAAAATATAACATTTCAGAAGATATGTGAGATAATTTGGAAAGGAGGGTGTGGGTAAAAAGAGGGAATTTGGAATATGTCCTCTAAAGAGGACATTGCAATAGAAATGATAAAGAAAAAATTTGGCAAAGTAATTAAGAACAAAGTTCTGAGCAAAGCTTGAAATCCCCATGAATGTTCTATGTCTTATATTCTTAATATATTTTATTCTAAAGGTTTCATGATACATGAAGATGGTCATCATTATTCTTTGACTTTTCATTGTTCTTTCCTAATTTTTTTCTTCTTTCTGAATATAAATCTATCTTGGAGGTAATGATTGTATTAAAGTTACATCAAACAACTGTTTTAAGATTAAATCAAATAGAAGAATGCACTTTCTTTGGAAAAGTTGATTAAATCCAGTTTCCCTAATGAAATATTTTAATAGGAATGATTTTAAATCAAATTTCTCCTGGATAAGGAGTCTACTGATAAAACTAGGAATATTCTTTTCGATAGACTATTTATTATACATTCTTGAAAAACATTTTTTATTTGTATGACAGGGTGTTAATTTCCTTAATATCCAAATGTTCTTAAATATTAGTTAAAAGGGAAACAAGTCAATTTTAAGAAAATAGCTAGTTTTGTTTGCAGGGGGAAAAAACCTGACCAATAAACATATGCAAAGTTCAAACTCATTCACAAGTGAAGATATGAAAATTTCAAAAATTGAAAAATGAATTTTCCTCTTTCATATTGCCAGCAATGAAAACATTTGTTGCAAGTGGGAAATCTGCCCTCTCTGGTACCATTACCAGGAGTGCAAGTTGATAAAACTTCCTTCCAGAGCAATTTGGTAAGGTGTATTGAATGTTAACCTATACATTTTACTTTTCAATTGAAATAACACATCTTTTGATCTTCCAATTCCGTTTGAAATGTATCCTGTGGCTTTTTACACATGAACAAGCATAACCATCTTATGATTTTTTCTTTTGAGATGGAGTTTTACTCTTGTTGTTGCCCAGGTTGGTATGCAATGGGGTGATCTCGGCTCACTGCAACCTCCACCTCCCAAGTTCAAGCGATTCTCCTGGCTCAGCCTCTGGACTGGGATTACAAGCATCCACCACCATGCCTGGCTAATTTTTGCATTTTTAGTGAAGATGGGATTTCACCATGTTGGCCAGCCTGATCTTGAACTCCTGACCTTAAGTGATCTGCCCTCCTGTGCCTCCCAAAGTGCTGAGATTACAGGCATGAGCCACCACACTGGCAACATTGTTTTGTAAATAACCAAAACCCAGCTGAAGGTCCATCAGACAGGATCTGGGGTCTTCTGTGTTATGGACATCTCTGCTTAAAGAAAGGGCAAGGAGCTATATGTGCTGGTAGAGAAAGATGTCCAAGATAAATTGTCTTCTGGGGGAAAAAAAAAGCAAATTGGAGAACAATATATAATCTAATCCTATTTGTCTAAAATACTGAAATAAATATGGAGTGTGAAAGAATGAGAAGTACTTTTGCTTTTTTTTTTTTTGAGACGGAGTCTCATTCTATTCCAGGCTGGAGTGATCTCGGCTCACTGAAACCTCCATTCCTTGGTTCAAGCGATTTTCCTGCTACAGCCTCCTAAGTACGTGGGACTACAGGTGTGCGCCACCACGACCAGCTAATTTTTGTATTTTTAGTAGAGACAAGGTTTCACCATGCCAGAATGGTCTCGATCTCCTGACCTCATGATCCACCCACCTCAGCCAAAGTGCAGGGATTACAGGCATGAGCCACCGCGCATGGCCAGTACTTTTGCCTTATACATTATTCTATCCCATACCATTTCTTTTCTTTTCTTTCTTTCTGGTTTTGTGGTGGTTGCTGTTCTGTTGGATTTCTTTGTTTGCTTGTTTGTTGCCATAATCATGTATACTTTTTAATATAATTTATAGCTAAGGATGAAAGTCATTTTTACCTAGATTCAACATTTGGTTTCAGTGTCTCTCAGTCTTCTGGGAACCACAATATACGTGCTTTTTCCAAGAACAGGAACTAGAGTAAGAATATCATCCGTCCCCTCTTTTTTTTTTTTTTTTTTTTTTCATTTCTCCTCTGTGGCATTCCTGGTGGAGAGGCTCTTCTTCAATACTTGACTAAAGAGAGAAAGATGACTCCGAGGTCAGAGAGGATGCTTAGAAAATCAGCATCACTGGGTCTGAGGGGGCCAAGCTTTAAAAACAAAAGTTACACGTGCTTTTATATGAAAAAAATGTATGCTTACATGCAGCACTTTTTAAATCTCTTGTCATACAGTCTCACTTAACAGCCATTAATTAAAAGTCAAGGAAGGCAGAGAGGAATTAAAGGCACACAATGAAGCGAATATTTTTAAGCTCTCTTTTCGGGGGTAGACCTATTTCCAAATAACTTCCAATTCTAAATAGCAGCAACAGCAAGAACCAAAAGTATTTTGCTTCACATCATGTAGATGTCATTTATGTGTTGAGAAAAAAATAAAATATTCATGCTATAGGAGAGTCGCTTTTGCAGACTGGAAAACAACTGTGATGCACTTAGAAATGCTTATTTCAATGAGGCTTTCTGCTATCAGACTCGGTACATTGAAAGAAAGAAACCAGCAGAGAAATAGGTTGTCCCAATAGCTGTTTTATATATTCCTCTTATTTTCCTGTTTGATCAAATTTTCTTGCAAACTCCTTTGTAGATTAAAGTTCGTTTTAGTAGGCAATACCTTGGTTAAAGCTGCTTTGCAGTAAGGAGGAGGATGGATTAAACTGCCCTCTTCCTAATTGCTTTGTGAAGCCTTCCTCTCTCCCTAATCTCACTGTACTTTCTTAAGAAATGAGGCACTTACATATCCCAAGGGCTTAAATGGAGATTTCTGCTGCAGAGTGTAAAGTAGGGAGTTTGCTGCATTAATCATTGAATAACATCAATCACGCATCCACTTGGGCAGTTAAATTTCTGTTGAACAAAGTACAGAAGTACCTGGGGAATGTCTCCCTTTTTATAAGTGGTGTCATTAGACATCTGTTGTGAAGACCTTGTAAAAATAGATTTTAGATGAAAACAATGTCATTTTAATGCTAACACCGTGCTAGGCACATTGTAATATTCTATAAAAAGCATTGATAAATAAATTAAATGCCAAAATAAATTATTGTACCAATTCCCTAAACAGACTATTAATTACCTCCTTACTCCAAATTTGCCCATCACAGCAGGAATGTCTTTTTTAGGCATCATTTTTATTTCAGACTCATTTTCAGAAGCTACAATAGGTCCAAATTTTTGCTCATAGAAAACCTATATTAATGATTCATCTTGAAAGGTTTTCTAACGATTGGTTCCCTTCTCCCTCATTCCTCTTTGAAAAGATGATTATATATTCACATGGTCTTTGCTAACCTAGAGCACATGTGAATTTGCTTCATGATTTGCTTTCTCTAATCCAAATACCATCTGCAATGCCTTTCACCATCTCCTTTGCCACTCCAGATCAATCCCATTCTGCTCTTGTTGTCACTTGTCCTCTCAGCCAACTTTGCAGAATTCAAGTACAGAACAGTGTATTTATAGTAATAAAGTATGGAGAGTTTTATTTCTGTTTTACTTGACTTTATGTCAATTCCATACAATCTTCATGATCTCTGGTGGAATATAAGCCCACCAAAGGCAAAGGCTGCTTTTACGACTTTCGAATTCTCAAAAAAATGATTGACATATACAAGAGATCTCATGACTTGATTTCAAGGGTCTGATAACATCTCAGCAAAACGATGAAAGTGACTTCATTGGAAAACACAAAGAAATATGATATTAAATATGAATGGGAAGAGTCAATAATAAAAAGTGTTAAATATTTGGAAATTAGTCCAAAAATATAATGAAATTCAAATCAAAGTCTTAATTGTGGTGGATTTACGTATTTTTGTTTGTTTGTTTTGTTGGAACATTAAAAGCATTCTAAAGACCAGGCACAGTGACTCATGTCTGTAATCCAACATATTTAGGAGACTGAGGTTCAGGGATCTTTTGAGGCCGGGAGTTCAAGACCATCCTGGGCAACATGGTGAGACCCTGTCTCAACAAAAAATTTAAAAATTAGCCAGACAAAGTGTCATGTACCTATAGCACTATCTGCTCAGGAGGCTGAGGCAGGAGGATTGCTTGAGCACAGAGGTTCAAGGCTATAGTGAGTTATAATTGTGTCATTGCACTTGAGCCTAAGTTACAGAGCAAGACCCTGTCTCTAAAAAATTAAATAAAACAAAACAAAATCACTCTAAAACTCATCTTAAATGGTGAATTTGTATTTATAGAAAAAAAATTTTTTAATTTTATGAGAGAGAATATATCATATCAGTTATTATACACTATTCAAAAGGTAGAATAAAGCAATGGAATTGGTGGAAACATAGACGTATAGGTCAACATAGTGTAACAGAATTTAAAATGATCCATGGACATAAGAGAATTTAGGTTTTTCTATAGAACATTTTGTATCAGGAGCTAAAGGATGGTGTATTCAATAAAGGTTGAGACATTTGGTTAACCATTTGGAGGAGGAAAAATTTAGATTCCTGCCGGGCACGGTGGCTCACGCTTGTAATTCCAGCACTTTGGGAGGCCAAGGCAGGTGGATCACCTGAGGTTGGGAGTTCGAGACTAGCTTGACCAACATGGAGAAATCCTGTCTCTACTAAAAATACAAAAATAGAAGGGCGTGGTGGTGCATGCCTGTAATCCTAGCTACTCAGCAAGCTGGGGCAGGAATCGCTTGAACCCAGGAGGTGGAGGTCGCGGTGGGCCAAGATCGTGCCATTGCACTCCAGCCTGGGCAACAAGAGTGAAACCGTGTCAAAAATATATAGATAGATAGATAGATTCCTACAATATAACAAAACAAATACTAAATGGATTAACAATATCAAAGTAAGTAAAATAAAAACAAGACAACAAATAAAATTACTAGTGGATTGTAGGCAAATCTTATCATTTTTAAGAGAAAGAGGGCTTTCTAAAGATGATACCAATGTCAGAAAATAAAAAAGAAGAGAAATCCTAATATTTTTGAATTGAGCATAAAATCTGATAAACAAAGTTTAACAAAAAAACAATAAACTGACAGAAGAACATAGTTATAATATGTAAAACAGACCAAGGGTTAAATACATAAAGAGTCGTCTTTCAAAATCAGTAGGAGCTGGGCTTAGTGTCTCACACCTGTAATCCCAGCACTTTGGGAGGGTAAGGCAGGAGGATCAGCTGTGCCCAGGAATTTGAGACCAGCCTAAGCAACATGAGGAGACCTTGTCTCTATTAAAAATTGTTTTTTATTTTAGAAAATAAAGTAAAAAAAAGCAAAAATTAAACTCGTTCAAGTCCAGCAGAGCTTAAGGGTAAGAAAAAAAAAAAAGAAATAAAATTTAAAAACAAAATCAATAAGAAAAATGAATAAAAATATAAAAATAAGCAAAGAACTTAGAAAACATCATACACAAGAAGAAACACAAATGGCAAGAAAATATTGTAAAAATATTTAGCCATACTAGTAATCAAAAGTGTCGTTATATTTTTGGCCTCTCACTGGGAAAGAGTGGAAAGGATAATGGCTGGTTTTGGAATAGATGTGGAAAAATGGAGCATTTTAAATCCTGCTCATGGAAGGGTAAAATGAAACAACCTTAAAGAGTGAAATTTGGCAATACATCACAAAAGATAAGATATATTCTTTGACTTATGCATTCCATTAGAAGTAGAGAAATATATGCATACAGAAATGCTTCTAGCTGGTGATCATTATAGCCAAATATTTGGGAAAACAAGAATTTTCAGGAACATTTCAAATAATAATAGCTTAAATAAGGTAAAAATGTATTTCCCTGCCATGTAAATAAAGTCATAAGATAAGCAATCCATAGCTAATATGGCAACTCCATGATCAACAGTGACCCAAGTTCCTTCTATCTTCTGTCTACAATCTCTTCAAGAAGATTCTACCTTGTGGTCAAAGATAATTACTTGATCTCCAAGCATCTCACCCATATTCTGGCCAGCAAGGAGGACAGGAAAAAAAAAGGGGCAGTTCATCTCTTCAAGGATGTTTCCTGAAAGTTGCACATAACACTTCAATTTGGACACATTGCCACACCTAACTGCCAAAGAAACTGAGAAATAAGCCTGTTCCAAACAGGATCTATTAGCTAAAATCTAGGAGTCCTATTACTAAGAAAGAAAGGCAGAAGGGATATTAGGGGACAGCTAGCAGCCTCTGTCACATAACCAAAATGTTAACTCCTAAATGGTTCAACAACAAATTAATTATAGTACATTCAAACAATGAAATACTACACAATGTAAAATGGTGATGTGGATCTTCAGTTATTAGCATGGAAGGAGATCCATAACATGCTATTAAATGACAAAAGCAGTTCATGACATTGTTTCTATAGTATGATCTCATCATCTTTTACTTATCAGGTTGCCTTTTCATATACTTTATCCATCTATGTAGCTACCTACTTATCTATTTTGAAGGGCTTCTTGGTTTCTAAAATAATAGAATTTCTAAAATATCTTTTTGGTTTTTATATTTCTGATTCTGACTATATTGCATTGTAACATGAAATGTGCTCTGTAGGAAATGAATACATTGGCATTTGGGTTTTGTTCATTTGTTTTTTTTTATTTGAAGACAGGGTCTCACTCTGCCACCCAGGCTGGAGTGCAGTGGCATGATCTCAGTTCCCTGCAGCCTGGACCTCTCAAGCTCAACCGATCCTCCAGCCTCAGCCTTCAGAGTATCTGAGACTACAGGCCTGCACCACCATACCTGGCTAATTATTTTTTGTATTTTTTGTAGAGATAGGGTTTTACCATGTTGCCCAGGCTGGTCTTAAACTCTTGAACTCAAGTGATCCTTCAGGCTTGGCCTCCTAAAGTTCTGGTATTACAGGTGTGCACTGCTGTGCCTGGCCTCCTTGTATTTGTTGATGTCTTTGCTGTGTCTAGACTGTGGTCACTCTACTGATTATCTGTTCCTCTAACTATTTGGGGCAGGATTCTGTATATGTCCATTAGAACGTGCTTATTGTGTTGTTCTAGACATTTTATATTTTCTAGTTATTTGTTGGCTTGCTGTATCAGTTTCTGAGAGGGCTGTGTTACAAATATCTACCATGTGTGGTAGTGGGAGGGAGAGCATTAGAAAAAATAGTTAATGCGTGCTGGGCTTAATACCTACGTGATGGTATTAAGCAAACCACCATGGCACATGCTTACCTATGTAACAAACCTGCACGTCCTGCATATGTACCTGGAACTTAAAAAAAAGAAGAAGAAAAATAAACTGCTTTTTATCAGCCATGCAAAAACAAACAAACAACAACAACAAAAAACTACCACTATTAGGGAATTTAACAATTTCTTTTAGTATATCTATCATTGTTTGTATATTTTTGTGGCTTTATTGTTGGGTGCATACAAGCTCAGGATTGTTTTATGTTCTTGGTAAGTGTTCTTTTTATTTTTAAATAATAACTTTTTATACCTAATTTTATTGCCTTAAATTCTATGTCGTATAATTAGTATTGCTCCGTTACCTTTGCTTAGTACTTACCTGAAATATTTTTCCATAAGTTTACTTCCAATTTTAAGAATCATTGTATTTTATGCTTCTGAAGAACATGAGAATATAAAACACAGATAAAGTTTATATTTCAATTCAGATAATCTCTGATTTGTAACAGGTGGTTTCAATGTTTACATTTATGAAGATTGCTTATATCATCTTATTTTATGTTTTCTAGTTACCATACTTTTTCTTATTACTTGGGTTTTTAATTTTTCCTGCTCTCTACTGGATTTCTTGAGTTTGTTGCCTTTTTTTTTCCTCCAGTGTTTTGAAAGACGTGTATTTTATTCCTTTTAGAGGTTACCCTTAAATTTTGAATGTCATGCTTGACTTTTAAAAAAGCTAAAGCTGGCCGGGCGCGGTGGCTCAAGCCTGTAATCCCAGCACTTTGGGAGGCCGAGGCGGGTGGATCACGAGGTCAAGAAATCGAGACCATCCTGGTCAACATGGTGAAACCCCGTCTCTACTAAAAAAAAAAAATAGAAAACATTAGCTGGGCATGGTGGCGCATGCCTGTAATCCCAGCTACTCAGGAGGCTGAGGCAGGAGAATTGCCTGAACCCAGGAGGCGGAGGTTGCGGTGAGCCGAGATCGCGCCATTGCACTCCAGCCTGGGTAACAAGAGCGAAACTCCGTCTCAAAAAATAAATAAATAAATAAATAAATAAATAAAATAAAAAAGCTAAAGCTAAACAATACCTCCATTCTCTCTTCCCATGTTATTATTATCTAACTTGTTAGTTTCACCAGCTTTTGAAAATCTCCCTAAATTAGCCTTTATTATTAGAGTCGTAGGGTATCTCATATAAGTACTTCTCTTCCTTTCTTGAAATCAGAATCCATATGGAGAAATAAGGATGGAAAGAGGCAAGAATGAGAGAGCTGAAAATCAAAATACAATGTTGGTTTTATTTCAGGTAGTTCTGATTACAGAGAGAGATTTTAGATCTGTGGCCAGATCAGTTTGCTGATACTGTATTACTTCGTGCCTGATGGCAGAGTGGGACAACAAGTATCCCCAGTAAGGCTCTTTACACAGACCAGGCAGACAGGAAGGTAGCTTCTCTGGGGGAGGCAGCTCTGAAGGAGAGAAAACAGCAGGGGCTGAGCCGAGCATGTTAAGGCTCTAAACTTTGCGATCCCTCTGTCTTGCGGAGAAATGGTTGAGGAAGCAGAAAGAAGTTCAAAGTATTCTCATATTATCACTTGACATTAAGACCTTTCTCTTCTCTATGGACATATGAGTGGGAAACAATTGTTCCTCTAACCATTGTTACTATTATTGCTGCTATGATTAAAGTTGTTTTCTATATTGGCTGTAAAAGTCTGGTTTGCCTCGGAGATAATATTTCAGTTTCAGGATCCCTATCCTGCAAAGACACTTCCAAGGTCCAGGAAGAAGTAGCCCCAGGAGAGTTAGAGGAATGCAGCTCTGCCAGCCTGGAGGTCACTTTGCTCACCCTAGTGGTAATCCTGGAGCTGCAAATCCTATGGGGGTTGGGCACCAGGCCCCAGCGACAACTTGAACTTGGTGGACTTTATGGGACCTCAGCCTCTTCCCCAAGGAAAAGAATCTGAGACATGGCTCTACTCCCAGCCCAGGGCCATGTGACTGGGCTTCATGGTCCCTTTGGGACACTCCATTCCTGACAACAGCCCTGGCAAGGCCGGGGGTGGGAAGAATACTGGGTGTGGTAAAACCCAGTCGACCTTGACAGCTTGCTGTGACCGAGATCAAAGGGCTGAAGTTATGTCTGAAGATTCCCCTTGATTACCAACAACAAATCATGAAGCTAAATAAACTTTTCTCAACTATGACTGATTAAAAACAAATAAACACATTTTGCTACTTGGGTAGCTAAGGTAAGGAGGATCACTTGAGACCAGGGGCTGGGGGCTGCAGTGTGCCACAGTTACACCTGTGAATAGCCACTGCATTCTAGCCAGGGCAATATAGTGAGACCCCATCTCTAAAAGCAAACAAACCAACAAACCACAGATATTGGCATACTGTGTTAGAAAACTAATCTTTCCTTAGAAGACAGATTTATCTTTCCATTTTTGTTTTTTAATAGAAGATGATACTTAAAAGTCATTGTCATTAAGAGGGGATCAAAGAATATACAGCCAAAATATGTAGGGAATAAAGTGTATACAAAGGAGGGGATTGATTATAATAAAATAATTGAAGATTGTATTATGGACCTGGATTTTGTGAGGTTTGAGGCATTTAACTACAATTTAAATTGTGATTTTTATTCTTATTCTCAGTAAATGTGAACTTTTGTACCTAGGTATTTATTAATAATTTGGTATTCTTTTCTTTAAAAAGGGCCCCCAAACTATTAAAGCTTTAGATCCCACAAAACGTGGGCCAAACCCAGCTTTTTTTGTTTTACAAAACATGTTTGCTGAACTAGGTCCAGGGCTAGCACCTGTAACACCAGCAACTGGCGAGGCTGAAGCAGGAGGATTGCTTGAGGCCAGAAGTTAAAATCCAGGCTGCAAAACACAGCGAGACCTTATGTCTCTACAAAAAAATTTTAAAGGGCCGCATGTGGTGACTCATGCATGCAATCCCAGCACTTTAGGAGGCAGAGGCGGGAGGATCACAAGGTCAGGAGTTCAAGACCAGCCTGACCAACATGGTGAAACCCCGTCTCTACTAAAAATACAAAAAATTAGCCAGTCATGGCAGCATGTGCCTGTAACCCCAGCTACTTGGGAGGCTGAGGTGGGAGGATCCCTTGAGCCCAGGAGTTTGAGGCTGCAGTGAGCTATGATTACACCATTGCACTCTAGCCTGCAAAAGAGTGAGACTTTGACTCAAAAAATAAATAAATGAATAAAAATAAAATAACGTTTATTTATTTATTTTTGAGACAAAGTCTTGCTCTGTTGCCCAGGCTGGAGTGCAGTGGCGTGATCTCAGCTCACTGCAACCTCTGGCTCACAGATCCAAGTGATTCTCCTGTCTCAGCCTTCCGAGTAGCTGGGACCACAGGTGTGCACCACCACACCAGGCTAATTTTTGCATGTTTAGTAGAGATAGGGTATCATCATGTTGGCCAGGCTGGTCTTGAACTCCTGATCTCAAGTGATTCGTCTGCCTCAACCTCCCAAAGTGCTGGGATTGCAGGCATGAGCCGCTGCACTGGACCTATTTACTTAATTCCTTTGCTTATCATTTGTCCTTCTTTTTCCCTTCTCTTCTGGGTCCATTTTTCTTACTGATCAGGTACAGTCATGCAGCATGTAATGATGGACTGTGCATAGGCTAATGGTGCCATAGACTGTAACGGAGCTGAAAAATTCCCATGTAACATCACAGCCACTGTAATATCATAATGCAATTGCATCGCTCACCTGTTTGTAGTGATGCTGGTGTAAGCAAACCTACTGTGCTGCCAGTCATAGAAAAGTATGGCACATACAATTACACACGGTACGTAATACACGATAATAATGAATGACTGTGTGGCTTATATATTTACTATATTATACTTGTTATCATTATTTTTGACTGCACACCTTCTAGTTATTAAAAAAAGTTGGCCAGGTGCAGTGGCTCATGCTTCTAATCACAGCACTTTGGGATGCCAAGGTGGGTGGATCATGAGGTCAGGAGATCAAGACCAGCCTGGTCAAGATGGTGAAACCCTGCCTGTACTAAAAATAGAAAAATTAGCTGGGTGTAATGGCAGGTGCCTGTAATCCCAGCTACTCTGGAGGCTGAGGCAGGAGAATCGCTTGAACCCAGGAGGCGGAGGTTGCAGTGAGCCGAGACGGCACCACTGCACTCCAGTCTAGGCGACAGAGTGAGACTCCGTCTCAAAAAAAAAAAAAAAAATTAACTGTAAAACAGCCTCAGGCAGGCCCTTCAGGAGGTATGTGGAAGAAGGCATTGTAATCACAGGAGATGACAGCTCTCCATGTGTGCCATTGCCCCTGAAGACCTTCCGTTGGGCCAAGATGTGGAGGAGGAAGGCAGTGATGTAGATGATTCTGACCCTGTCTGCGCCTAGGCTAGTGTGTGTGTTTGTATCTTAGCTTTTAAGAATAACGTTTTTAAATTTTTTATTTTTTTCTTTTCTTTTTTGTTTTTAAATAACTGAAAATAAGCTTGGCCAGGTGCAGTGGCTCATGCCTGGAATCCAGCTGCTTTGGGATGCCTAGTGGGAGGATGGCTTGAGGCCAGGAGTTTAAGACCAGCTTTGGGCAATAAAGCAAGACCTCATCTCTACAAAAAAAAAATTTAAAAATTAGCCAGGTGTGGTTGCACACACCTGTAGTCCCAGCTAATCAGGAAACTGAAACTAGAGGGTTGTTTTTTTTGTTGTTTTGTTTTGGTGTGTGTGTGTGGGTTTTTTTTTTTTAAAAGCTTGTCTCGCTCTACTGCCCAGGCTGGAGTGTAGTGGTACAATCTCAGCTCGTTGCAACTTCCACCTCCTGGGTTCAAGCTGTTCTCTTGCCTCAGCCTCCAGCGTAGCTGGGATTACAGGCTCGTGCCACCACACCTGTCTAATCTTTTTTTTTTTTTTTTTGTTTTTTTTTTGTAATTTTGGTGGAGATGGGTTTCACCATGTTGGACAGGCTGGTTTCAAACTCCTGACCCCCAGTGATCTGCCTACCTCAGCCTCGCAAAGTGTTGGGATTACAGGCGTGAGCCACTGCACTCGGCCTGGAGGATTTTTTGAGTCTGGGAGTTCAAGGCTGCTGTGAATCATAAAGTGCCACTGCACTCCAGACGGGCCTCACTCTTGTGTCTTGTTTTTTGATACATTGTGTCTTGTTTTTTGAAACAAGGGTGAGAACTTGTATCAAAAAAGAAAAGAAAAGAGCTCATAGAATATGTATATAAAGAAAGAAAGAAAATATTTTTGTGTAGCTCTTTTCTGTGTTCCTAAGTGTTATCAGGGGAGTGAAAAAAAGGCCAGGCACAGTGGCTCATGCCTGTAATCCCAGTGTTTTGGGAGGCTGAGGAGGGAGGTGGCTTTAGGCCAGGAGTTCAAGACAGTTGGGGCAATAAAGTTAGACTCCCCCCTCATCTCTAAAAACAATTTTAAAATGAGCTGGGCCTGATGGCAAGTGGCTATAGTCCAGTGACTTGGGAGGCTGAGGTGGGAGAATTACTTGAGCTCTAGATTTTGAGGCCATAGTTATGAGCGCAGCCCGGGGAACTGAGCAAGACTTTTTTTTTTTTTTTTTTTTTTTGACACAGACTCTTGCTCTGTCACCTAGGCTGAAGTGCAATGCCGCCATCTCAGCTCACTGCAACCTCCACCTCCCAGGTTCAGACAATTCTCCTTCCTCAGCCTCCCAAGTAGCTGGGATTACAGGCGCATGCCACCACGCCTGGCTAATGTTTTGTATTTCTTAGTAGAAACAGCATTTTGCCATGTTGGCCAGGCTGGTCTGAAACGCCTGACCTATGTGATCCAGTCACCTTGGCTTTCCGAAGTGCTGGGATTATAGGCATGAGCCACTGTGAACAAGACAAAAGGAGGAAAAGAAAAGAAAGAAAGAGCGAGGGAGGGAGGAGAGGAGAGGAAGGAAGGAAGGAAGGGAAGGAAGGGAAAGAAGGAAAAGGAGAAAGAAAGAAAGAAAGGAAGAAAAGAAAGAGGAAGAGAGGAAGAAAGGGAAGGAAGGGCAGGAAGGAAGGAAGGAAGGAAAGAAAGGAGGGAAGGGGAGGAAGGAGGGAGGGAAGGAGAAAGAAAAAGAAAGAAAGGAGTCAAAAAGGTTTTTAAAAATTAAGATTATAAAGTAAAAAGGTTACAGTAAGCAAGATTAATTATTATTGAAGAAATAAATAAACTGAATGCAGCCTGAGTGTGCAGTGTTGATAAAGGCCACAGCAGCATACACTAACCTCCTCGGCTTCACAGGCGCTCCCCAGTCACTCTATGGCACACCCCGAGCCACTTCCAGTCCTGCAAGCTCCATTCATGGTAAGTGTCCTATACAGGTGAACCACTTTAAAATATTTTACATTGTCTTTTGCTGTGTCTTTTCTATGTTTAGATACAGAAAATGCTTGCCGTTGTGTTCCAGCTGCCTGTAGTGTTCGGTACAGTCACAGGCCGTACAGGTGTGTAGCCTAGGAGCAGTGGGCTGTACCGTACAGTCTAGGTGTGGAGTAGGTTACATGTTCGGGAGACGAATCCCTTCACAATTGTGTATTTAGCAAATATCTCATCCCAGTCTGTGGCTGGTCATTTCATTCTCATTATACTGTCTTTTGAGAAATAGATGTTTGTTTCCTTTGAGACGGAAAACAACTTGCTCTGCTGCCCAGGCTGGAGTGCAATGGTGCGATCTCAGCTCAGGCAACCTCCACCTCCCGGGTTCAAGCAATTCTCTACCTCAGCCTCCCAAGTAGCTTGGATTACAGGTGTGTGCCACCATGCCTGGCTAATTTTTGTATTTTTTAGTAGAGACAGCGTTTCACCATCTTGGCCAGGCTGGTCTTGAACTCCTGACCTCATGATCCACCCACCTCGGCCTCCCAAAATTACAGGTGTAAGCCACTGTGCCTGGCTAATAAATAGATGTTTTTTATTTCAAATGCAGGCCAATTTGTCAATTGTTCCTTTGTGTCAATTTTTGTTTCCTGTCTAAGGAGATGTTTACATCCCTAAGATCCTATGAGTATTCTTCCAGACTCACTTCTAAAATTTCTGTAGCGCTGTATTTCACATATAGCTCATTAATCCACCTCGAGTTGGTTTTTGTGCGTGATGTGATGTATCGTGTAAGTTCTAAGATTCCTTATGTATTGTACCCTTGTTTGTTTTCACATATATGTTCTTATTTCCCATCTCCCTTATATACACAGCTATATTATGGGACATAGAAAAATGGCACTTTTTGAGAAATTTATAGGCTTAATGCTTAAAAGATGAAAATTAAGTAGTTATGTTTTCAAACTTGAATGTTAAAGAAAGAACAGAAAAAAATCACAAAGGAAGTAGGATGAAGCATGCTATAGAGATAAGAGTAGAAACCAAATAAATAACCATCATATAAATAACCATCATATAAATAATAGATCAATTAAACAGAAGTCAATTAAATAGGAAACCTGTAAATAATAGAGAGGCTCAAGGAATCCAAAATACTGCCTTTGAAAAGTCTAACAAAGTAGATATCTGATAAGACTACTCAAAAAAATAAAAGGGAAAAAGGCAAAATAAATATTGTTAAATTGAAAAGTGTCATAAATTCAGATGCAGCAGAAATTAAAAGGTTAAGAAAATGCTTTTAATAAACTTTATGCCAATAAAATTAATTTGGAAGAAAAAATGCTCATTTCCAGAAAAATGTACGTCGATTTTGCGTCTATCCAGCTAAGCTCTCTTGTTGATTCTAAAAATTTCCCTGTGCATTTTCAGTATAAAAGTCACTACTAAGTAATCCTTTATTATTTGGAATGGTCCTTCTTCTTTTCTTCTTTCTTTTTCACCTTTATTAAAGGAAATATCCCGGCCCCAGCCTTTTTGTGTTTGGTTCTGTAGACTTAGTTATGTATCCTTAAATGTGAAGCCTTCTAGCTATGATGAACTGGACTGGCTGGTGTAGGTAAGAAGGACGACGGCATTAATATCTGGACTGGTGTCCTGGATCCTGAAAGCCACATCTCCCTCTCCTTGAGTCATCCTGGCCCCTGGTCTCCTCCAGCCCCTCGCTCCCCATGACACCAAGATGAACTCCGGCCTTGACTGTGGAATGTCTGTCTCCCTGTCTGCTCTCTCACCGCGAGCAGCCCTCTGACTGCCAGCTCACAAGGATTTACTTACAACATGTAGGATGCAGTGGAAAGAATTTGTGAAGACCTGCGTGAAATACAGTCAGCAGCCCTGGAGAAAGAACCACCACGAGAGAGTTCTACAGAGGCCTTGGCCAGAGTGACTGGGGCCTGGGGAGCAGTCACCTAGGTTCTTTGCCATAATTTTTAGTAAACTTCATTTTCAATAAGTGTTAATATATCAGGATAATTTTTTTTTCCTATTTCAGTTGTACTCAGATAATTTCAAAATGACATTGAGTTGAGCATTGGAGAAGGCAGAAAGTGTTTCTTTTTCTTTTCTTTTCTTTTTTTTTTTGAGATGGGATCTCACTCTTTTCCCCAGGCTGGAATATAGTGGCACAATCTCAGCTCACTGCAACCTCTGTCTCCCAGGTTCAAACAATTCTCCTGTCTCAGCCTCCCAGGTAGCTGGGATTATAGGCATGCAACACCACACCTGGCTAATTTATTTTATTTTTTGTAGAGACAGGGTTTCACCATGTTGGCTGGGCTGGTGTCGAACTCCTGACCTCAGGTTATTCACCCACTTAGGCCTCCAAAAGTGCTGGGACTACAGGCATGAGCTACCATGACCGCCACGCATAAAGTGTTTTTATGAATACAGAAAACATGCTCTGTCCTCCCTATTAGAAGAACAATCACAACACAGAGACCTGGGTGCTGAGGGCTCCGTGGCTGGCTGGAGAGAACGTTTCTGTGTGTTGCAAGGCTCCTGCTGCTCAACTTGTGGTCACCTTCACTGTGGAGTTTTCATGTGGAGGCCATGTATATCTTTCCCCAAAACTTACATTTGAAAATTTTCAAAAGAAATTAAATCAGATCCTGAATGAATAATGCAATGCCAAGATGCATATCACATATAGCATCTTATACTTGAGTTAAAAAAATTAGAAATTAAACCAAAGTATCTAAAAAATACATCACAACTCAGCTACAAATAGCTTATTTTTAGACCCACCATGCCAATAATTTTATTTCTCTGTAGTGCAAGTAAATAGCTAATACCTATATCTAATAATTTTAATAGTATGAGCTCTTCGGCAGTATGGTGAAAAAGCATTTTCAACAGGGTTTTAGTTTTTTTGTTTTTTTTAAATCCCAAGTCCGGATGTGGTGGCTCACACCTATAATCCCAACACTTTGGAGGCTAAGATGGGCAGAAGTTTGAGACCAGCCTGGCTAACATGGTGAGACCCTGCCTCTACTAAAAATACAAAAATTAGCTGGGCATGGTGGTGTGTGCCTGTAGTCTCAGCTACTCCAGAGGCTGAGGGAGCAGAATCTCTTGAACCTACGAGGCAGAGGTTGCAGTGAGCTGAGATTGAGCCACTGCACACCAGCCTGGGTGACAGAGTGAGACTCTGTTTCAAAAAAAAAAAAGACAAAACCCCAAAACCCTCAATTCTGTAAGGTGGCATGCAGCCTTTTTGCATGTTATTTAAAAATTATATATGTATTCCCCATTGCAAAACTTTTATTTTCCCTATGTTGTCTAGAAATTTTCCCATGTTGACTCTTGCTACGTAGAGCAGAGAACTTTCCCTCTATAATGTCCCAAGGCAAATTCCTGCATTTCAGAGGTAGGGCACCTAAGGAGGCCCTGTGGACTTGGGGTTCCCTAACTACAAGAGTGAAGTACTGGCGGAGGAGGGTGGTTGCCTCACGTTCTCCCTCCTGCACAGACCACTCTGTAGTATGTTCAGATGAGCAGAGTGACTGGCATGTGTCTCGAAAAAATACGGGTCCAGCAAGTGATTTTCTGAAGTCATGGCCCACGTTTTTCTGCTCAACTTCCCTAGAATAATGGATTGATTGGCTGGCCTCGGTGGCTCACACCTGTAATCCCAGCTCTTTGAGAAGCCAAGGCGGGAGGATCACTTGAGGTCAGGAGTTTAAGACCAGCCTGGCCAACAGGGTGAAACCCCGTCTCTACTAAAAATACAAAAATTAGCCAGATGTCATGGTGTGTGCCTGTAATACCAGCTACTCAGGAGACTGAGGCAGGAGAATCACTTGAATTTGAGAGGCGGAGGTTGCAGGGAGCAGAGATGGTGCCACTGCACTCCAGCCTGGGCAACAGAGAGAGACTCCATCTCAAAAAGAAAAAAAGAAAAAAAGAAAGAAAGAAAGAGGAAGAGAAAGAAAAAAAGAAAGAAAGAAAGAAGAGAAGAAGATAGAAAGAATAATGGATTGATTGCTAAGGACATAGTCTCATTCACAGGGGGCTTGTGCCTGCTCAGGAAGTGTCAGGAAAGCTCAAATATATCAGTCACATTGGTCCCTTGTTTGGAGGAGTGGGCATTGCCCTAGTATTGCTCTAACTGGTTTCACAGGTCATTCATTAAGTGGAGGACCAGGTCTTAGCTTAGGCCCTAGATATGCAAAAAATGTGGGGGTGTCCTTCTGGAGCACCCTTTTTGGGTGGGGACATGAACACTCACAAATATTTACAACGTAATATAATAAAGGCTAAGATCGCGGTGCCCACAAGCTGGTTTCATAGCTCCCAGGTGAGTGCTCCATAGGGTGTGTGGGAACTGTGATCAAGGAGGGCTTCACAAAGGGGGTGACATTTGGGTTGAGTTTTGAAAGATGGCAGCTTCTTATCAAGCAATGGGAAAGGACACAGGAGGGAGCAAAGGTAAAGGCAGAGAGGTGTGAGCAAGTCCAGAGGGGCAGGGATTAGCAGTGGAATTTGTCACAGACCACTTCCCAGAGAGGGCGAGTAGTGAGCCTGACTTGGGAGCAGTGGCTGGACATTTGGGGGAATGACATGAACCAAGGCATGGAGAGAGGAACCAGCAGCAGTGGGTGAGGGTGGAGAGGCCAGGGCTGTCCTGAGGGGCACCATGGTGGGCTGGAGGGCCATGGGGCAGTGGGCCTCAAAAGAAAAGGAGCAAGTAGGGGCTGCCTTGGGGTCGGAGGCCTGTGGCTAGGAGGACAAGAAGTTGGTGAAGGAAAAAGAAAGCATGGAAGAAGCTCGAATGGCCTCAGGGCAATCAGGGAAGGGGAAAATAACTTGGAGACTCACAGAGCCATCGGTGGCCACCAGTTGGCCCATTCGCCACATTTCACAGTTAAGGAAATTGAAGTCTGTGAGTAGGTGCCTCTTTCAGATGGAAGACCACCATCTGTCCCTGAGACTTCCATCCCACCCACGGCCCTGCGTCTTCTTGTATATATCTGGCACGTAGAAAGGGGTATATCATACAAACAGACCTCCTATTTCAGCTTTAATCAGCAGGAGTAGAATTAGTCACGAAACACCACGCTCCAGATATCAATACGTATTTCCAAAAGATGGAAGCAGGGAAAGCCAAGAAAAGACAAGCGGGTTTTTCTAGAAGAAAGAAGGTCATGAGAAATCAGAGATGGAAATTTTCCGGGGGCCAAATAAGGCTAGAAATTAGAATGTGGCAGGAGTTATGGAATAAAATGGAGTCAGTGGGCCAGTTGTTCAAGGAATTTGTCCCTGGAAAGTCAGCAAGAAAGAATACTAATTGGAAAGGCTAAGAGAGTCTTACTCATCTTCTACAGTTTTATGTTTGTGTGTTTGTTTCTGAGACAGGGTCTCTTGCTCTGTTGCCCAGGTTGGAGCACAGTGGTGTGGTCATGGCATACTGCGACCTCCACCCGCCAGCCTCAAGCAATCCTCCCAGCACAGCCTCTCAAATAGCTGGGACTGCAGGAGTACACCACCACCCCTGGCTAATTTTATTATTTTTTTTGTAGAGGCTGGCCTTGAGCTCCTGGCCTCAAGTCATCCTCCCACCTAGGCTCCCCAAAGTGTTGCGATTACACACGTGAGCCCCTGCAACCATCCACCTTCTACAGTCTTTTTTTTTTTTTTTTTTTTTTTTCAGCTGGAGTCTTACTCTGTCACCAGGCTGGAGTGCAGTGGCGCAATCTCGGCTCACCGCAACCTCCACCTCCTGGGTTCAAGCCATTCTTCCGCCTCAGCCTCCCGAATAGCTGGGACTACAGGCGCACGCCACCACGCCCGGCTAATTTTTTTGTATTTTTAATAAAGACGGAGTTTCACCATGTTGGCCAGGATCTGACTTCCACTAATTACCTCACATTAGTAAGAGGATCTAGCCTAGCTAATGATACATGTATCAAATGATAAGTTATAGTTCGTAACATTGTTTTTTTCTAGACCCAGTGATGCCTTTAGTAACAATGTCTCTCTCTCTCCTGCTCTCTCTCCTCCCTCTTCTTCCCCACTTCCCTTCCCTTCCAGTTTCTTCCTTCCTGTCCTCTTGTCCACAGCGCTGTGGGCAAGGTGGACTCTCATCTCTGTGCATGCACCAATCCTTGTCATTGCAGCCAAAGGGACCCAAGTGGCCCCACAAGGCAGGGTGCAAGTTCCAGAGGCCTACAGCCAGCAGCTTCCTTTACGTCCCTTTTCCTTCCTGCCTTGGCGTCAGCCTCCTTCTGTAGCGGTAGAAGATCTATAGTGCTTCGTCATCACCTCTAAAGTAAAAATGCTCTCCATCATCCCCTGTCCTATGTAGCCACAGAATCATGGAGTTAACTTGGGCCTGCCTGGAAAAGAGCCCCCTACTGCATGACCCTCCTCCTCAGTACCCATGTCCATCTATCAAGAGTACCTATCTCCATCTACCATGACATGGTCAGCGGTACAGACCCTGGGATTCCAGCCTTCAGGGAATTGGTTGAGGATCCATGAGGCTGAACTGTTTGTACAAAAAGAAAAACTTTTCCAATATTTAGATGTGTTATCCTTTTCATACCTTCAGCTCATTAATACCTAGGGCTGGGTCTGAGGGGATATTGTGCAGAAAATAGACTTTGTCCCCACCATGCAGCCTCCCATTCACTGAGGTCACTCCTCCGGCTTCAGCTCACCTTCTCCCTGGCACCCACATCCTGTTTCTCATCTCCTCTCCTTCGTCATCAAAGCAGGCTTTCAGAAACAGATCCAAAATATGTTCGTAATAAGGTGTAAATACATGATGCAAGTTTAAGGTATTACTCATTAGAAGCCAACTTGTATTTTCACAAGGCTCAAAGCCTTTGTGGAAAAGAATAAATCCATAAATCTTTAATGGAGAAAGTTCAATTACATAGCAGGAAAAATGCTTGGGGTTGAGTGGAGTATACCCGGTTTTCCTAAAAGCACACAACACACATCTATTCTACTTAGGAATTAAAACATACACACACATTCTCAAACCTCCTTACCTGCTTAATTCCAGGCAAATGATATGAAGTAGATATTTAGTGTTTCACCTTGCTCCTGGTACACAGGAAGGTCAATAAATTGCCCAAACTTGCACAGCCTATAAACATGGAGCTGGGATGTGAATCCACCTTCCTTCCACAGATCATGAAGCCCCCACCAGACTCCATCCGTGTGGCGAGGAGTTTTCCTGTTTGCCTCCTGGGTTGCTTGGTTAAGGAACATAGAGAGCTTTAAGTACCTTTTCTCATAAGTCGTCTTTAAAAGGCCCCTTAATCATCTTTGTTTTTCTCTGAACTCCCCAGAGTCTGTGTGTGTCATCCTCATTATGATTTGCCTGAAATGAAACACAGTGGCCTGGTCTATTTTCACTTTTCAGCCTATGCAGGCTATAAAAATAAACAGCATATGGTGAAAAGTTAATGAGATTTAAAAAATAAGTTCACTTAAAATAATCCACGGGGTTTTCTACATGTGTTCTTGGTCTGGTTTCAAAAACCACAGGAGTTTTACTATGCTTTAGAAAAGGGTAAATATTTTGCATTGTTTCTGTTGGGGTCAATGGGAAACCAATCTTGTAGAATCAGCACTAATAATCATGTTGTTTGTAAACAACTGCCATGCTAGACTAGTACAGACCAAGCCTCACTGGGATGTGCCCAAGCATTCAACATGTTCACAGCAACTCTGCAATGCTCTCTACAGTTGTGAATCTCATGCCTACACAATAGTCCTTTAGCTAACAAGAGTGAGGACGTCTACCTGGAGGAAGATGGTAAATCAGACAGAGCTCTTTTCTTAAAGGAGTAGCCCTCTGAACACAGCTGGAAACATATTACTTTAATAGGTAGAAAACACTTTTTAAGAAAAATCCTCTCTGCCTTTTTATTCTATTTTTTTTGGGGGGGTTGGTCGGGGGACAGGATCTTGCCCTGTCTCCCAGGGTTGAGTGCAGTGGTACAAACATGGTTCACTGCAGCCTCAGACCTCCTGGGCTTAAGTAGTCCTTCCACCTCAGTTATCCAAAGAGCTGGGACTACAGGTGCGTGCCACCACACCCAGCTTTTTAAATTTTTTTGAAGAGGTAGTGTCTTATTATGTTGGCCAGGCTGGTCTTGAACCCCTGAGCTCGATCAATCCTCCTGCCTGGGCTTCCCAAAGTGCTAGAATTATAGGTATGAGCCAACATGCCTGGCTTTCTCTGACTTTTAAGTACTTTTTTTAAAAGTTAGGAATCCTGTATTTATTTATTTTATTGAGACAGGGTCTCACTCTGTTGCCAAGGCTTGTGTGCAGTTTTGTGATTACTGCTTACCGCAGCCTCCAACCTCCCGGGCTCAAGCCATCCTCCCACCTCTACCTCCTGAGTATCTGGGCCCACAGGCAGGTACCACCATGCTTAGTTTATTTTTGTATTTTTTTGGTAGAGATGGGGTTTCACCATGTTGTCCAGGTTGGTCTTAAACTCCTGGGCTCAAGCAACTCACCCGCCTCAGCTTCCCAAAGTGCCAGAATTACAGGCATGAGCCACTGTGTCCAGCCTGTTTTTATTTTAAATGACCAGCATAGAGAGTCATTGTTGTGTTAGCTACATCAGTTCTCTGGATTGAAAGAAACAATTAATTTGAAAATGCATGAAATCATTTTATTTGCATGTTTGAAATCAGCCATAAAATTATGTTGACAATGGAGCGCCCACTGTGGGTTCAGGAATATTCTGAGTGTGCTAGACAATACAAGAGAAATTGAACACAGGGACTTTGTCCTTGAGAAACTGATAATCCAGCTAGAGATATGTAAAGCACCTTTATAAAGTCGAGTTGTCAAACACTTCCAGTGTGCCAGGTGCTGTGCTCAGAGCTTTGCAGGCATTATTTCATTGAATCCTCAGAAGCCTGGTGAAGCATTACTATGATCTGTGTTTTATACCGGAGGAAATCAAGGTTTGGGACGTTTACCTCTTCAAAGGGCTGTTGTGAGGATTATGTGAGAAACCATAATGCATTGTATCAGTTGGGTTTAGGTGTGATTTTCTACCAAAAAAAGAAAGAAAAAGGCGGGTGGTGGGGAACAAAACAAATACCAGTAGCTTAAAGAAGATTAAAGTTTATTCTTATTTCTCATAGATGAAGTCAGGAGGTAGACAGTAGCCAAGCCACCCTAAAGCTCCACTTAGGCGTGTGGACATACTGACTTCCAAGGGAATCTGCAAATTGTAGACTTTGTTTTTTTTTTTTTTTTTTTTTTTCAGGTGGTCATGTGCCCAGCTAAAAATTGGGGCTTCTATATCTAAAGGTGGGAAGAACAGATATTGGGTGAGGCAACTTGCTTCTCTGCCATAAAAGTGCCATACAGGGGATAAACATACAAAATGGTAAGTAATTAACAGTTATAAAGCTCAACGCAGCCTCGAATGGTTTGGTTCGTTGAGTGAACATAACTCCTTGTGTTTGAGGTTTTCCCTTTTCTAGGCTGGCATACGATCCCTAGATACATAAGTGAATGAGAACGAGGGAGGGGTGCACCGCAGGCTGGGGGCATCCCCACCTCGGGCCAGTCTCTCCTTTACGTTTTCCAGAGATTCGAGGTGATTTGCCCTAAGGTTTCGCACCTCTGTGAAGGTGGCAGGAAGCAGCCAAGTCATGACGCAAAACAAGGATGCTGCCCAGGTCTGGGCATTTCGGCTTCTGCTTGCCTCTCCTGCTCCCTCTCAGCGCCTGTGAATGACAGCTCAGGTCTCTGGCGAATGGGAAAAATGGGGGACATGCCAGTCACATTGGACAAGACATCCTCGATATCAGTGACAACAAGCAAGATGTCCCTGGTGCTGTGCAGGCAGGTGGCCTAAGGGGGCTAGTTGTGACTCGTGGCTATGTGTCTTGAATTTGATGCATTTATTGTGAAAGGTTTTCCATGGATCATCTCAATCTCACAAATTCCTAGATAAGGGAAAAGATGCTCAGGCTACAGAATGTTCCCACTGTGTGAAGCTGAGGAGTTGTCCTCTGCCTCTTAAACATTGAGGCTTGCCTTTTCTTTCTTGAGACAAGTTCTCACTCTAATGCCCAGGCTGGAGTGCAGTAGTGTGATCACAGCTCACTGCAGCCTCGACTTCCCAGGCTCAGGTGATTCTCCCACCTCAGCCTCCCAAGTAGCTAGACTACAGGCACATGTGACTATACCTAGCTAATTTCTATATTTTTTTTGTAGAGATATTTCACCATGTTGGCCAGGTTGGTCTTGAACTCCTGGGCTCAAGCCATCTGCCTGCCTTGGCCTCCCAAAGTGCTGGGATTACAGGCAGAAGCTACTGCACCCAGTCTGAAGCTTTGTTTAGATCAAAGTTTCTATCATGAGCAGGGTTGGCTTATCAGAGCAGAGGTGGGAGAGCAAGCTGGGTAGGACTGACGGGTAGGGTGGAATGGTCTGGACAGCAGGGATAAAAGCTAGAATTTCCAGTTGCTTCATACATTGGTTTGTGCAGGAAAAGGTGGAGAGGAAAAAGAAGAGAGAGAAGGCCTTGACCCAGCCATCCTCTCACCTCCTTATCTAATCTATAACCTCATTCTTCAGTGTTACCTCCTCACTGTTTTTGTCTTGGAGGCCACTGTTAGCATACTTGGAGCTTTGTGCCAGTTAGAAAAAGACACCCCAATCTCCAATGGATTCAGCTCTGTGCCAGGACTCAATGAGTGGCATGCAAGGCCCTGGCTGAATCATAGCCCCTGCCCACCTCCTTGGCCTTGAGCAGTGAGCAACCTGCACATTCTGAAGCAGCGGACTCTTTGGGGTCAGTTCACTTATCTCTATCCCCATACATATCCCTCCTGTGTCCATACAACTCCACCATCTCTCTTCTCTCACTTGGGCTATGCACAATCATCACAGATCATTAGGAGAGCCATTTACAAAGACGCCTACATTTAGACTTCGGTGTTGTTGCCAGGTAGGGTTATACTTTTAGTTCCAGAGACACAACGACTAGATTAAAAGATGTTCATCATGTGGTTTGCTTTTTTTTTTTTTTTTTTGGAGGGTCACTCTTTTCTCCCAGGATGGAGTGCAGTGGTGCAATCTCAGCTCACCACAAACTCCACCTCCTGGGTTCAAGCGATTCTCCTGCCTCAGCCTCCTGAGTAGTTGTGATTGCGGGCACGTGCCACCACACCCAGCTAATTTTGTATTTTTCATAGAGACGGGGTTTCTCCATGTTGGTCAGGCTGGGCTCCAACTCCCGACCTCAGCTGATCCACCTGCCTCAGCCTCCCAAAGTCCTGGGATTACAGGCGTGAGCCACTGCACCCGGCCCATGTGCTTTCCTTTTTAGCTTGGGATCTATTATCAGATCACACTACCCCATAAATAAAAAAAAAAAAAGTAAGATTTATTCTACAAAAGGCATACTTGTACAGCACTGCATTCTTGAGTCTGTACATTAGGAATTAAAAAATGTAAACATTGAAACAAACATTTTTATGATCCTCTTTTCTGGTTTCTTAATATCATAACATCCTCAGAGCCTCGATAAATGCTTGTAGCCAGGCCTCCCTGGTCCCAGAGGTCTGAGCCTGGACTCCCAGGACCTGCCCCCCGTTCTAACTCTGGCTGCACCTCCAACATGCCGTCTTCCCAGCAGTGGTTTCTTGCCATAACCCAGATTTGATGTTAGCCCCTGTTTAAATGCCACAGTTACTTCCCACTGCTTTTGGGTCACAAGCCCTAATTTAATTGGGCCTGGGACAAGCATGGTGATCCCCATCTCAGCAACCACTCCCAGCATGCCTGTCCTCACCCTGCTCTCCAGCCCCACTGGCCTCCTGGCGTCTGGGGCACTCTTTCACTTCATTTGATGTTTTCTCCTCTTTCTTCAGTGTTCAGCCCAAGCGACATTTCCTTACGGAAGCTGTCCCTCAGATCCCAGTCTGCGTCAGGCTCCTTGGCTATTTCCATCATAGAACTCTGTACCTTTTCTTGGGAACCCATTGCTTTGTAACTTTACATTAGTGATCATTCAATGAACGACCCGATACATTCAATGTGGTCAAATATTATGAGTTTTCATTGCTCATTATGGTGCCTGCAGTGCCTAGCACAGGGCTAGAGCAGAGTAGGGGATAGACAGTTCCTTGTCAAGTGAATCATCAGGGTTGAGGCAAGGAGTCCTCTTCCCAGCTGCTCCTTGTGGGTTATGTTTTGGGAGGGACATGTTTTGGCATGTCCGGTCCTTGATAAAGAGGGTCACATATACTACACAGAGTATAGTTTGACACAGGTGTCACCTGAGGGTCTGAGAAGATGCCAGGGAGAGCTGAAATTTAAGTCTTAAGAGTTACATGTTGCAATGTGACTTCAAGTTAGAGAAAAACATTCTTTATACCTAACTTGGGCATTTTTAGAAGAATGTGTTAATAAGCTGATTCCTCAATTAAATTATGTCATTTTGTTTACAAAAAGCATATAACCAAGTCCTCTGGCCCTGACCAGGACAATCAGATGACTGTCATAAACCCTTAAAGGTGCTCACTGACTCACATAATGAATTAGGAACAAAGCCATGGGACATAAGGTGAACTAAAAACCAGGAATCCACTACATTAATGCACAAGTTATTGTTATTTGGGACTTACTGTGTTTGAAACATAGTCTTATTTTCAAAGTTTACCTGTACTATGGAGCAATTAATCATATCTGTGAGAGACCCAGAAGGCCCTCAGGTAAGTTGCCGAAACTTTTCTAGAAAATTGAAGTGATTCAACTCCTAAGTGACTATTTTTTTTTTTTCTTTTTTTTATTTATTTTTTTTTTTTTTTTTTTTTAGAGGCAGTCTCATTCTGTTGCCCAGGCTGGAGTGCAGTGGTGCAATCTCAGCTCACTGCAACCTCTGCCTCCTGGGTTTGAGGGATTCTCCTGCCTCAGGCTCCTGAGTAGCTGGAACTACTGGCGTGTGCCACCATGCCTGGCTATTTTTTTGTAATTTTAGTAGAGACCAGGTTTTACCATATTAGCCAAGATGGTCATGATCCACCCGCCTCGGCCTCCCAAAGTGCTGGGATTACAGGCCTGAGCCACCACGCCGCCTTAAGTGACTTCTTTGTATACCTGATTATATATGTTTACTCCAAGTATTTATTTTTGAGGAACTAGAGAGGAGTTACCTATGCAGAGCCTTTAGCCAGTCAGACAGCATGTTATCACTCAGGGCCACATAGATGACTATGTGACATGATATAGAAGGAGAATATTGGGAAACATTGGTAGGTGCTCAGTAAGTGATTTTCACTGATGGCAAAATGATTGAGGACAGTACTGGAAATAAAAGGAAAGAAGTGCCATTGAACACACATTTGTCTAAATGTTACAGGAAATTTATAAATGAGGCTATAATAAAGTCATTCAAAAGCAGACAGTCCAGGATGAAATAAAAAGTACAATGTATTAAAAAGTAGTAAGGTGTTTCTTAACATATTTCAATGGTGTTACTATGCTTCGATAGGACTTTAGAGATAAACTGCAGTAACCTGATGTTGAACTTAAGGTTCTGGAAGTCCAATCTCCACAGTGGTGGGTTCCAGGGCTCAAGTGGGAGCTGTGTCAGAGGGAGGATTAGGGTCAGGTGCTTGCTGATGGCAGCCAGCAAGTCTCTGCTGCAGGAAAAGCTGTGGGATGGGGAAGGTCTGGGCTTGCTTCTTTACTGGCCAAATCCCCTATAACATTGAAGGGCAGACCTTAGTAGGTTTGAGTGATCATCTCCCCTATGAAGGACAGGGCCAACATAATATTTATCTTTTAATTTTCAGGTCATGGCACAAGGTAGACTCCGGGTAAATTTGAATGACTATGTGCAGTTTATCTCCATCTAGATTCATTCTCCCCACAAGAATTTTCTTAGTAAGTTCAATAGTGCTACTGCCTGCTGTAGTTCCCAAATTTACTTAAACGATTTTTTTTGCCTAGGTTTTTTTTTCAAATCCTACCTAATTGTTTTGCACAGTTGTTTCAAAGCAACTGCTACATCCCATATCTTGCACTGACGCAGAGTTATTCACTGCTAACGTCTAAATCAGAGAAGTGAAAAGGACAATTGTTTCGTGCTTTCTTAAGTCCCTGACCAAGATCAGTGGGGAAATCCCATTAGCTCCATTCATCGCATTTCTCATAAATCTAAAAGGAAAGCAAGTATCCAAAGCTTTATTCTTTAATAGTTCTTATTTGTAAAACCTTGACAGGGCTTTATTCTAAATTGCTTCCAAATTACATAAAGAACAGTTAGAAATATGATGGGCAGTGAATCGTGATAGTTGCAGTCATCGAATAAATAAGCATAACAGTAAAAGGGAACTAATCGGAAAGCAAACAGAGGATGATGGGCTACGGTGAGGCAAAAAGAACAGAACTGTGGAATTCTTCAACTACCATCTGGCTCAATCCTCTTTAAGTGGCCAAGTTGAAGAGCCTTTTATTCAGCGCCCTAAAACTTATTCAAAAGGCGCAGTATTTGAATATTAATATTTCCATACAGTTAAAAAAAAAGTCTTTTGTAACCAAAATGGAATGTTTAACAAAATAATGGGTAATCCTCTGGCTAAACATGAAGGCGTGGGGAGCACCCTGTGGGTGGGAGGTCGGCTGGGACCCAGGGCAGCGGCGGGCAGCTTCTGGGCCTTTACCTCATGGGTTCTTTGTGGTTAGGTTAACTTATTAAAGTTGTCACTGTGGTCTGAAATTTAGGTAAGAGGTGTAAAATAAAGGAATTCATTAGGAAAAATGAGCGCACTGATTTCTAGTACCTTATTTCATAAAAAAGAAACAGTAAGGAAGAATTGCCATATGGGATAGTTGAGGCAAGGAACACAATGGAAATTCTAACCTGTGGTTAAAATTGTGCTTTTGTGTAATGGGAACCTATTTCATCACTTTATAACAGACCCCTGACAATTGGCATTTTGTTATTAAGCCCTGGATGTTTAAATGAAACTGTGAGGCTTTTATTTTGTTTTCCTGAGGTGTGTTTGAGAAGTTGGACACATTCGAGTGCATTTCTTACCTTCAGCAAAGATGCTTTAAAAAGGTATTTTAGCATTCTCTGTGGTTTAAAAGACAAAACCAAGTCCTGTCGGCTTTGTGTGGTGCTTCTTCTACAAGCTGCAGTGCCTTCTGTCTGCTTTAGGGTGTGGCATCTGCCACTGGGGAGGAAAAACTGGCATGTGTCGCCTTTTATAGCAGACTGATTTCATTGTGCTGGGGGCCTCTAGTTTATAGCCTCTTAGTTCCAATCTTCTAGTTGACTTGCTGAAGCAAATGGAATTAAAAGAGATTTTGACTACTTATTTTTTTTTTTTTAAAGTTTCATGATTTTCCAATATGAAAAAATATTTTAAGGAAAAGGGTGATAGCTGAACTTGGTGACTCATTTTCCCTTTTAGGATTAGTTGTGAAAATAAGCTACAACATATGGCTACACTTGTATGAGCTGACTTTGATCTGTTTTATCAATTTGAAAAAATGCAATTTTATGGTTATGTGTACATACTTAGTTTGTCTATAAATGTCTAAAAGCATAAATATGTAATTGATTTTAGAATATATGTATATACACACAAAACAGACGTATATTTATATTTGCATATGAAAAACTAAAAATTCAACTTCTGTGGTGTAATGTGTATAATTAGTATGTATTTGAATATATAAAGGGAGAAAATCCAGGAAAAAATGTCAAAAAGGCACACTAACAAAGATGTAGTATTCTCTTGGCAAAAACTGATGAATGATTTGGCACGAATTCATCTTATGGTTCTGTTATTCTCTCTAACACACGATGATATACCCCGTTTTCCAGTTGTTTGTGTAGAATTGCAATTTGTTGTTTCTACACTCTGTAATGACCCTTGGGTGTGCACCTGATTCCCTGCCCCCCCCCCCAAATATTCACCAGTTTTCCCGTCTATTCTTTTCTATTTAGTCATGTAACATATTTACACTTGGTCAAACAAATAACCACTGCAGTGGAAATGAACCAAAATAGTTTTTATGGAAAGCTGAAGAATGAAATAATTTTGGAAAACTATGCCCTACCAAAACCTTAAATACTGTTTCTGCCAGCTTTTAAATGCTTTCTCTCCATGAAAACTGAGTCCACACTAGTACAAGTGGGCCATTGCCTAAGATTAAGAAGTCTTGCTTTTCAAAATGTTACTAAATGATTAATAACAATGCAAATATTTAAAACACTAATAACAATGCAAACATTTAAAACATTGTAAAATGATAATAGACACCAATTTTTAAGAGAACAAAGTATGGAACATTTCTTCTTTAGGATTAGAGTTGACTGTTTTATATTATTATTGGTTACATTTATTAAATATAATGTCTATTTTTGTTTCGTTTCACATTTCTTTGAAATGAATGCATATCAAGAAGGTTAACGTGCACATGAAGCTCTGAAATAGGATGAAAGGTGTCATGCAGATTTATGAAGATACAAGATAACCCATAGCTGTCGCTGTTCTGGCACCAAGAGTTAAATTTTCCTGTGAAAGTTGGAGCAGAAAACACCTCTGTACATATTCGAGAGAGGACATCCAAGTGCACGTAAGAAAAATGTTCCTTTGGGAATACTTGGGAGTTTTCTTTGACAAGCCTAACATACGTGTTTAAGGTGCCTTCAGAAAGAGTTATGTAAACATTCTCTTTGGAACGAGTGATAAGCATTTATTAAGTACCTGCTGTGTACAGAGCACAGGGCTCTCTGACTGGGGCTAACCTTCATTTCAAATCTTTACTAATTCTGCAGTTGGAAGAAGTTGTGGGAATTACGCCGATGGCCCGAAATCAAGGCAGAGGCAAACGTTCTGAAAATTACATAACTCCTGGGAGACACTGTGCTTTTGCACAGATTGCCTAAATATTTTCTTTCTCCGTCGGCTCCTTGTAACCTCTGAGGCCAACAGACAACTTTGTTCTCCGGCCCTTCTCCCTCTTTTGTCTGCTCGTCAGACTCGTTTTCCACCTTTGTATCGTTCCTTTTAGACGTGAAAACAAACACGCGAATGCCCGGTTGGCAAGGAGACAGCGGCCCGGGGGGGAAAGTGCAGGTTCCGGCCGCCCCACTCCGCCGCGCTCCGGGCCGCCGCCGAGCCGCTCCGGCCCCGGCCCCGGCCCGGGCCCCAGCCTTAGCCCCAGCCCGGCAGGGCCCCGCTTGGCTGAGCCGGGGCGGGCGGGCGGCGGCGGCTGCGGCCCGGGGACTAGTCCAGTCCGCGTTTTGCGAGTGCGCGGGAGTAATGCGAGCGAAGTGGATAATAGTTGCTCGAGCTCGCCCGCTCCCTCTCATGCCATGCTGGGCCCGATAGGCTCAGCCAGTCGTGTATTTACCCATATCCGGGTTAGGGAGGAAAAGAGAAAAGTTTCATTTAAACCTGAACTAAAAACTTTCACCATGAAAGCACACAGCAGGAGCAGGCCCAGAGCGTAAGGCGTGCCCGGCCCCGCGCTCCGGCGGGGCCTGCGGAGGGGGGAGGGGGTCGCGGCTTCTCGGCGGGCCGCGTGGATGCGCACAGGAGGGGCCGCGGCCTGAAAAGTGGGGGTTATTGTCTCCCCCCGCCCCCCGCCCGGCCTCGCCACGCCGCGGCGATCATGGCCGCGCGGGCAGC
>NW_022437045.1:419082-495376 GCF_009761245.1 Sapajus apella | reverse complement strand
GAGCGGCGGGCGCCCCCCGGGCCGCGGCCGGCGCCCGGGGCCCGGGACCTGGAGGCGGGGGCGCGCGGCGCGGCGGCGGCGGCAGCACCGGGACCCATGCTGGGGGGCGGCGGCGACGGCGGCGGCGGCCTGAATAGTGTGCACCACCACCCCCTGCTCCCCCGTCACGAACTCAACATGGCCCATAACGCGGGCGCCGCGGCCGCCGCCGCCGGCACCCACAGCGCCAAGAGCGGCGGCTCCGAGGCAGCTCTCAAGGAGGGTGGAAGCGCCACCGCGCTGTCCTCCTCCTCCGCGGCGGCGGCGGCGGCGTCCTCTTCCTCCTCGTCGGGCCCGGGCTCGGCCATGGAGACGGGGCTGCTCCCCAACCACAAACTGAAAACCGTTGGCGAAGCCCCCGCCGCGCCGCCCCACCAGCAGCACCACCACCACCACCATGCCCACCACCACCACCACCATGCCCACCACCTCCACCACCACCACGCACTACAGCAGCAGCTAAACCAGTTCCAGCAGCAGCAGCAGCAGCAGCAACAGCAGCAGCAGCAGCAGCAACATCCCATTTCCAACAACAACAGCCTGGGAGGCGCGGGCGGCGGCGCGCCTCAGCCCGGCCCCGACATGGAGCAGCCGCAACATGGAGGCGCCAAGGACAGTGCCGCGGGCGGCCAGGCCGACCCCCCGGGCCCGCCGCTGCTGAGCAAGCCGGGCGACGAGGACGACGCGCCGCCCAAGATGGGGGAGCCGGCGGGCGGCCGCTACGAGCACCCGGGCGTGGGCGCCCTGGGCGCGCAGCAGCCGCCGGTCGCCGTGCCCGGGGGCGGCGGCGGCGGCGGCGGCGGCGGCCCGGCGGCCGTCCCGGAGTTTAATAATTACTATGGCAGCGCTGCCCCTGCGAGCGGCGGCCCCGGCGGCCGCGCTGGGCCTTGCTTTGATCAACATGGCGGACAACAAAGCCCCGGGATGGGGATGATGCACTCCGCCTCCGCCGCCGCCGGGGCCACCGGCAGCATGGACCCCCTGCAGAACTCCCACGAAGGGTACCCCAACAGCCAGTGCAACCATTATCCGGGCTACAGCCGGCCCGGCGCGGGCGGCGGCGGCGGCGGAGGAGGAGGAGGAGGAGGCAGCGGAGGAGGAGGAGGAGGAGGAGGAGCAGGAGCAGGAGCAGGAGGAGCAGGAGCGGGAGCTGTGGCGGCGGCGGCCGCGGCGGCGGCAGCAGCAGCAGGAGGCGGCGGCGGCGGCGGCTATGGGGGCTCGTCCGCGGGGTACGGGGTACTGAGCTCCCCCCGGCAGCAGGGCGGCGGCATGATGATGGGCCCCGGGGGCGGCGGGGCCGCGAGCCTCAGCAAGGCGGCCGCCGGCACGGCGGCGGGGGGCTTCCAGCGCTTCGCCGGGCAGAACCAGCACCCGTCGGGGGCCACCCCGACCCTCAACCAGCTGCTCACCTCGCCCAGCCCCATGATGCGGAGCTACGGCGGCAGCTACCCCGAGTACAGCAGCCCCAGCGCGCCGCCGCCGCCGCCGTCGCAGCCCCAGTCCCAGGCGGCGGCGGGGGCGGCGGCGGGCGGCCAGCAGGCGGCCGCGGGCATGGGCTTGGGCAAGGACATGGGCGCCCAGTACGCCGCTGCCAGCCCGGCCTGGGCGGCCGCGCAACAAAGGAGTCACCCGGCGATGAGTCCCGGCACCCCCGGACCGACCATGGGCAGATCCCAGGTAACCCCCGCGCCGGCCGGGCCTGCTTCCGCCCGGCGGCCTCGCCGCGCCGCGAGCCTGAGTTTCTTTCTTTGCCGCGTACTTTTCCCCGTCTTCCCGCGGGGGCGGCGGGGGCGCGGCGCCCAAAGCCATCTTGACGGGCGGCCGCCTCCCACCGCGGTCGGGGCGCCCCCGGGGCCGGCGAGCTGTCCAGGCCTAGGAGGGCTTCGCCGGGCCGGGCCGGGCCGGCCCGGGTGGCTTCGACCCCGCCGGCCCGCACCGGCGCCCCCACCCCTCCCCCAGGCCCGGGAACGCGAGGCGAGATTCCGAGGCGCCACCCGCGCGGACGCCGTTTGGGGCGGCAGGGACCGTTCGGGTGCTTTTGTAACAAACAGGCTCTCCCGGCCCGGACAGCCGGGGCGAAGAGCCACCTGATCGGCTCTGGGAGCGCCCACAGTGTGCTTTAACGGGGGAAAGAAGGAGGAACTTTCTCTCACCTTGGGCCACAGCTCGTTCCCTCCTGGCTTCCGAGGTCCAGGCAGGGAAAATAGGTTAGCTTTGTGACAAGCGAGTGGGTTTTTCCTACTTAGGGAGAGCTTTTCAGAGACACTTGGTGCGGGCTTCGAGCTCGAACGTTTGCTGGCAGGAATAATACCAAAATTTACAACGACTTGGTGCAATATTCTAAAATACATCGATTCGTTCCTTAGAGTAGCTAGGGAAATCCATTATTGGGCTTACGGGCTGCTTGCAGGGAGTCACCTTCACCAGGGAGGCTGTGTGAAAGGAGCACGTTCCGGATCAATTGAACTTATTTTGGTTATGGATTAGGCATGTATTTTATTCAGCAAGTCCAGTCAGATAGCAGATCAGTGAAAATGGATCTTTTGGGATCGTATTTATTTGGATTTTCTTTATTTTGTTGTCACCCGAGTCCTACAGCGCTGTTAGGAAGTGTCCTGCACTCTTGCTGTTTCTTGCTAGTAGGCTGAGCCTAAAGACTGACTTGATCTCCTTTGCAAGGTTTGGAATTTGAATTGTGGAGGTAAACTGGCTGTAATAGTCTCCAGACAGCTGCCTCTGAGTTGACATCTAATCTGCCATCTGATTGGCTCCCCTCTCACCATTGGGCATTTAGCACTGCTGATGTAAATAGAAGTGCTGAGCAGTACAGTCACAAAAATTCTTGCCACAAATAATAACTGAGCTCTATTACAAGCAGATGTAAGGTTCAATATTTAAAGCTTAAACTATTGTGAATCGTAGTTATTAATATAGGGATCAAATACAGAAAAACAGTTCGCTGGTGTCCAGTATTGGGCATTTACAAAATTCAGATTTTTGATGACAGTCTTACAATATGTACATTACATCTATCATGTACTTTAATAGGAAGCTGGGGATAAGGCCATTGAAAAATAAGTAAATCACCAATTTTACCAAGTTTTGGATTTGTAAAGCCTTTATAAAAGTCTTCCCTTTACGAATTCTGCTGTGGAAAAAATTGAATTCTCTTAGCACACGCAGCTTAATTTAACATTTAAATTTTTTTAATTTCAAGATTTTGATAGGTAACCGTATATTTTGGTGATGTGTAATTCTCCTTGGAAACAAGATTTAAGCTTCTGTTTTGTTTTTGTTTTTGTTTTTTTTCGTGATGTATCAGTTCTAACGGTTTAAGATGTTTGTGGATGAGGAGTTTTGATTAGAATTGACATGTTTAAAAACGAAATGAGAAAACCACATAAATATTTTTGCGGATAATAATTAAAAAGGGAAAAATCAGATATTCCTGTGAAATGCTAAGAATCATTTCATACCTGCTTTTGATTTGGAGAATACAGAAATGCCCTAAGAATCTTTTTTTTCTCTTGTTTTCTTAGATTAGGTAATTTGAGCCTTGTTTGAACTGCTTACACAATGAATTAGGGAAACTATATTCTAAGCAAGTTGTGCTGGGTGTGTTTTTCCAAATAATTTTTCTTTCATGTTAATGCTATGAAAGTTTTAAAAATTCTAATCTGTTAGAGGGGAACAACAGTGGTTGTATATATATTTTTATGTAACTCATTTATTTTAGGGAGAGGTATTTTAACAATAGTCATACCTTAGAGGAAAGACTTGTCAGGGTGAAGGAAGGGCTGAATTTAACAAACCATCTTGTGAATCTTAGGCTGAACACTGCTGTCCTCTGCTTTCAGATCTTTAGTTATTAGAGTTTGGCTTTTAAGGATAATATATTTTTCTATTCTTGATAGAAAACTTGTGATTTCAACTTCTGTTTTTGATTTTAACATTATAGAGAAGAATTATGGAAATAAACCCACATAATTAATTTTAAAAAGGTTTGCTTTGTCGGCCTGCTTTTAAAGGAGCAGTTTAAAATTCACGTCTTCGTAAACTAGAAACGAATGAAGTTAGAGGCAGATGTAGGACCATGTTACTTTAGAGTATTTTCTCCTTAGTGGTACCAATCATTTTCAGTATTTTGTTTTCTTGGGATGAGAATGAATCCATTATGTCCTATAACCTTTGAGAATAGCTTTTTTTTTTTTTTTTCTTGAGGTGGGGAGAAATATGATGGACAGACGACCTAGATTCAGGAATTTCTTTTAAGTACCTTACCGTGTAACATGTGGAATGTGTCTTTCTTACACTACTTTTCTTCTTTTCTTTTTGGAAGGCTAATATTATTTAGTATTTATTGTAATTATACTAACAAACAGTCATTTGTCTAAAATATTAAATTATTGCCTGACTGTAGGTCATAAAATACTATTGAATCATGTCGTTAAATGATGAAATATTTTGGCTTTTAATACATTTTTAGTTTCATTTTTGATTTCAGGAAATAGTTTCTACTGGGTGTCAAATGTTTTCATAATTGGGACAAAATGCATGTATATATTGTAGGAGAAGGGTCTTTTTAAAAAGTGAAATAAGCTGTTTGACAAATCAGTTTCTTACTAGATTTTTGTGAGATGAAGCAGGCTGAAAAGGAATATTGAGGTCTACTCAGGCACATAGATTTTATGATGTCCACATTTCTACTGAATTCCATAAATGCTGTTTTAACTTTTAGTTTTATAAAACATAGTACAATGTAATTAAAAACAGAGTCTATTTACCATGAGAAGAAAAGTGATTAGCTAGCTTGCGAAGCAGGAAACTACAAACTGGTTTCTGATTACCTTAAAATGTATGTGAGATACATTATTTGATAAAATCACTCCTGATGAAATCTTAGATTGTCTGATATTTTAAATCTTGTAAAAAAAATTTTTGTGGCCCAAATTTATGTATTTGTCAAAGTATGGATGGCTGTGTATAGTTAGAAAAGGTGGGCTTAGTATCTGTGGCTCATAGTAAAAGGCCTATCATTTAAAAAACAGAAAAAGAAAATATAACAAATGTCTGCAGTTTTGTTTTCTAAATCATCTGGGATGAAATTATGCATTGCTTAAAATTGTTTTCATTGGAGTCCTGATTTTTGTGGTGTATACTTTTGACAAATTTTTTTTTTTTTTTTTTAGTGGTAGCCACTATTTAAGACAGCTATCTCTTAGGTCTGTGTTTAAATTAATACTAAATCAGTAAGTATATGCTAGGGACTGGCATACCCTTACCTTGAGTCTATGATGAGGAACCTTAACCCCTCTTTGCTTTGGCTTTGCTTATCTATATTTAGTCATGAATTTCTGGCAAGGCTTTTTATACTTGTTCCATTTTTCTCAATGTCATAGTGTATCAGAAGTGTGTTATGGATGTGGAAATAATGCAGATCACACTTGGACACTTTCACTAATATACTTAACTTCTCTCAATGTCATTTTCCTTTACTGAAACTGAAGAAAATAACATTTTTATTCTGATATTAAAATTAATTATGGTTTGAGAGCTGGTTTAAAAAATGTAACACAATGTAGAGGAAGACTTAATATAAACTCACTTGATCATTTTATTAGACACAGATACCTTTTAAAGAGAATAGGTGTAATAGAATACGATTGAGTTTTCAGTTCTAGTTCTTATTAATAGACTTTATTTCTTTATGATTTCTGGCGGGGTGTTTCTATCTAAAAAGGTGACTTCTGATGTAATGGGAACCTTATTTTCCTAAGAGAAATTCCAATATCACAGGCAAACCAAAAAGATCATTTCATTGATTTAACCCTACCCTTTCCTAGAAGATGAGTGGTTTGATGAACATTTGTTAGGGTTCCATGAAATGTTCTACTCAGTTTGGAGACTGACTGAGGCTGTAAATTTTAGATGTACTGGCACAGGACTCTGTATTAGCTTTTTGCCGGTGTCCTCAGTCTGGAGGCTTTTCTCCCAGCTCTGCACTAGACTGACACTACTCAGCTCATGCGGCTGTGTGCTTTCGTCCATGTGGGTGGAAAGGGACTAATATTTCACTCGTGTCACTTTCATTTTGGGGTAGTGTACATTTGTAAATTTGAGATTGATATTTATGTTTGATAGAACTGTGGTGTGTTGCATAAAACAACAGATGTATGGAGGCTGAACACGAATATTAATAAAACTCAATTCCATTAAATTTTTTTTGCAATATTTAGGTTTTCAAGTTGGGTGTTATAAAATTTTTATGACATTTTACACTGCTGTCATTTCTCAAGGGGCTGTATCCACCTCTTAGGCCTTTCTGTGATTGGGTGGTTTTGGTTGCCTGCCTTTTTGGAGGTGTCTGCTACTGAATGGGAGGGAGGTTTTTGCAGGTTCTCTGTGGATATGTAAAGTAGTGCAGCACACTTGCTGTGTGTGCTTGCTTGAGGCTGAGGAATCCCAAGCCCTGTTCCCTGTGGTGTCAGGGAGAGGCAGCAGGCAAAACTGTTCCTCTCCCAAGAATATATTTATGTATCATAGATGTAGAACTATTACACAATATCTTTTCTCCAGCTTGGAGGCTATTTGAGTGAGACTCAATGGCACTTTTAGTTAGTTGGGTAATTGAGTGAATTAATTCTGATTTAAAAACTTGGTGTATTTTAACGACTCTTTTTTCAGGAAATTTGATGAAGATAAAATGACTTAGGTGTCAGTCATTACCTGAGTGTCCTAAGTATTCATTTATTTTTCCTTATACCGACATCTGAGTGAAGGGAATGATTGATATACATATACTGTATAGTTTTAATTAACAATTCACTTTGAGTGAGTGAATTTTATTACATTAGAATGTGAGTTTCCACAGTAAGTTTTCACTAAACATGTTCTATTTTCAATGTCTTTGACTTGGAGTAATTCTAAGAAAATTATTTTCTTACATTTAGTTATTTGTTTTTCTTTCTGAGACAGGGTCTCACGTTGTCACCCAGGCTGGAGTGCAGTGGCACGATCTTGGCTCACTGTAGCTTTGACCTCCCAGGTTCAAGTGATTCTCCTGCCTCAGCCCTGCAAGTAGCTGGGACTACAGGTGCACGCCACCATAACTGTCTAACTTTTGTATTTTTTGTAGAGACAGGATTTCGCCATCCCAGGCTGATCTCAAACTCCTGAGCTCCAGTGATCCACCCACCTCGGCCTCCCAAAGTGCTGGGATTACAGATGTGTACCATCGCGCCCGGCCAGATTTAGTTATTTGAATAGGATCCAGTAGGCAGTTTTCAAACCTACGTCTGTATGGATCAGTGCCAAGAATATTAGAAGGCTACTGAGTTTGACAGATGAACTAATGATGAAATTAACTCATCTTTTGGATGATATTTATTACCAGGCACCAGACTAAAGCCCTAAAGTCTTAAGCATATCTGGTTTACGAATAGCTACTCTTATTTCCATTATTAAAATCGGGTAAGTGGCAGCAGAATCTGAAAGAGATTCACCCTCTGTTGACCATGTTCTGTAAGGTATACTTCTCAGTGTCTTGCTGGGGCCTTGATGAATGATGAGCTGGAGAACTAGACAAGAAGCCATTCCTTATCAGGTGACTCGGGAAGGGAAGCCATATTTGATAAAATCCGGAAGAAATCCTAGACCATAATGCCACTTTTTTTTTTTTTTTTTTTTTTGGGGTAATGGGATGCTAAAAAATTAAATGTATGTATTTTTTAAAATAGAGGTAAGCTATACATACATAACATACAGTTTACCATTTGAACCATTTTTAGGCATACATTCCAGTGGCATTAAATACATTGTCATTGTTGTGTGGATGTCACCATCATCTATCCCGAGAACTTTTCCTTCTTCTCAAGCTGAAATAAAATATTTTTCTCTTTCCTTTAAAATTGTTAGCTACTAATGTGTATTGTAAGTAAAAAATCTTGTTTTTTATAACCATTAATCTTATCACTTCATAGTTTGTGAGTAAATTCTTCCACAGATACTCCATGAGGATGCTAATGGTATCTTTTGTCTGTTTTTGTTTTTTATTGGTACATTACTGCCTCTCAATTCTTAACTTTGGGGTAATCCTCATAGAGCTGGTCTCTTTGGTGATGTGTATTATGAAGGTTAGTAGTTTCATTGCCAGTCATGTTACTAAAAGTTTTAAAAGCAGCTTTTTGGAACCTCGCTAAAGTGTAAAGGCATAGGGTATTTTGTTGAGAGAAACCTGGGCCTTGGTTAGATAACAGAGTGTGGAAACGAACTGTCACCACCCTCACCATCCTCACTTCGCTTTCCTTTCTTTTCTCACCTTTTGCATTTGTAGTCTCTTAAAAATTATTGATTTTATGTTTCCACTATTAGTGAAAATCACTTATAGCGATACTTTTTTCTATTCTTTTCTGTGTTTGAAGTTTTTGGGCATCTCACCCCTGCCAACCCAGAGTCTAGGTGGTGCTGTGTCCTTTTCCATGGAGTTCTCTGCCTCCAAATGAGTGCCTCCCCCTCATGCTTTTACTTTTTAGTCCTCTCCAGAACTTCAGAAATTCTTTGTATGTGGAAAAATTACTAAATTAAGATGATTGACCTTTTGGAATTACATTTTAAAGGCAGCCGTGAAGGAATGTTTCCTTAGTGTCCTGAACAGGGTCTTTGGTTGGTGTAGTGTTAGAATTGCATTGGAACTGCTGCAGATGCTGGTATGTAGACCCATCTAGGTAAGATCAGTTATATACTTTTAACACCAGATTCCACGGAGAGAAAATGAACTGCTACTTAAGAGCTTGTACTGGGAAGCAACAATTATTTCTTTAAGGTGTAAACATTTAGCATTTGTGTATGCTGTGAGGTGTATGTTAGATAAATACCTACTCCAGACAATCAATTGGCAAATATTTATTGAGCTCCCACTTTCTTAATCAGCCCTGTGCCAGAGACAGACCATAGCTGGGGTCTGGGCATCACTGCTGTTGGTGTGTGGATCATGCAGAGACTGCTCACGCTTGCTTGCTCATACCTGGATTGTGGTATTGTTGACATCATTGACTTAGAACTGGTTCCTTTAAACAAAGTGCGGATACCAACCATGTGGGTCAGCAGTCTGTTGGCCTGTTTTTTTTTTTTTCTTTTTTTGTTTTTTTGGGTGGAGGAGTAGATTTTGGGAAAACAAGTAATTGTAGGTTGTTGTGATACAGTTGATGTGATCTAGTGACTCTTTTCCATTTCTACCAATCAATTACTGGCTTTGTGCCAGAGCAAAATATAGATCCACTACAGAGAATAATAACTAAAAGAAGGAAAATATAATCGCTTTCAAATTTATATGGAATGGTCCTTTTTCTTTTTCTCAGTTTTCTACATTACATAGATTCTTGGAAAAAAAGTTAAAACAGTCTGTTCAGATTTAGGAAGATACTTGGATTGCTGGGGTATTTTTGGTAACTGTTTAGATAATGTATGCTGGCTGAGGAGTAAATTCAGCAACTGCTTCTGGGTCCTGAAATAAACCTTTCAGAAAGCGAGGCATTGATGATTAGTGGAGGCAGTTCCAGAATTCTTAGTATCTACTGTTTCTTTTTGTGATGTGCATCTGAGAAGTTAAACCACTCACCATATTTCATAGCCTTATATTGAAATGATTGTTAATTCTAAAATTCATTTAGAAGCTGGCATCTAATTTGTGAAATCTTGAGAACCACCTTTTAAGATTCAGTGGCCAGATATCAAGCTACACACCCATTTTAATGCCCTTTAAATTTTCTGTTACCACGGATATATTTTATAATAAATTCACTTTACCCGATGAATTATAAATGACCTTGGAAATAGGAACGCAGAACATTGCTACTGCTGAGCAAGTATCTTTCTAAAGAGGCAGGCATGATTCTGAGGGGACTGGCATATTTGTTGTATGTTAGTTGATTTTGGTCATTTTGAGGATTTGTGAGAGAATAAGCCTCTATGACGAGGCATCCTGAAGTCATGGTAAGGTCTTGGGCTTGGAGTTGGTCAGACCTTAGCTCATTTGGAGGCCTCAGCACCCATTTTTTCTGCGCTCCGGCAGGGAGTCAGTTTCCTTACCTGGAATGTTGGCTGCCAAGCAGTGTTGTTGAAAACCTTCCCTGAGGTCATTGTTGTGAATCTGTGGCATTGTGTGTGGCACCTCTCTTCTCTGCCTACCTGCCTGCCTTCCCATGTGGGGCTTGCTTTCTCGTTTTCTGCCTGGTCCTGCCACACTTCGGGGTGTGGCTGACTTAGGACAAGCTTTTACTGCCATCAGTTAGGTGATGCTCAGCCCCTCCCAGCTCCAAAATTCTGTGCTGCTTTGAATTTTTAAACAAATAGTGCCTAATCAGCCATGCACCGCTGAACAGCTTATTAAACCATGCTAGATCCCAGACATATTCTGTGAATATAAACTGAGGCCTGTACAAATACATAGATTTTTGCATTCCGCTGTAGTTTCCCTTACAGAATGTGGTTTTGTACTGATTGGGACTCTTGCTCAGCAGTTATAGAAACTGGTTTTGGTTTACCCATGGAGCCTATGGCTGATGCCATTGGACCCAAGCTGCTATGCCATTCAGTATCCCATCCCTAATATTAATTAGTAATCTCTTCTCTGGCCAACAGCCATTCCTGTCTTATACTTCCTAAATCTTTCCACTTGGATGATCTGCAAAAAGTGACTGGTTTTTTTAGGAGAATTACTTTTTGCAGAGAAACGAAGTTGTAAAAATTTAAAAGTAGGCAGGCTTCTTGGAGCTTTTGGGTGCTAGACTTTGGTCTCTCATTAGCGAAGTAACTTGCTTCTGTGTGTGCTTCAACTTCACTGAATATATCATTTAGACTTGGTCCTTAGCAAAATTATAATTTACTACACATGGAGGGTTAGTGCTGCTCTTAACTAGTCAAAACAGGAATGTCAAGTTTGAGAATACCAGGGGCCTCCCTCAAATATATAAAGAACAGTTTTTTTTTTTTTTTTTTGATGCTGAGATTTATAAAGCTATCCAGGATAAAATCTAATTGTTATGAACAAATACATACTGAGCACCACTTGGTGCTTAAGATACTCAGTAAAGATGACATATGATCTTTAGTTTTCCCTGGTGAATTATCATAGACTCCTGGTGTTTTACAAAGTGGAAATTAAAGTGAATGGCTACAGTATTCTTCTGTAGTTCTTATGCAAAAAGACTATATCTGTACCTCAAAGTACACCATCTAAGAAATATTTATGGAGTAGTTGATTTCAGTATCCAAATGGAAACTTTCCTGATGAATGTATTACTCATTTCCAGTATCAGTTGCAAGGAAATCCATTTGGTCAGTATTTACTATTTTATTTGCACAGCCAATGTACTTGGAGATTGTTCCTTGATACTGTGACATTGATGAGAATGTGCTAATTTGGATTTTGTTTGGGTGTCATTCATATGGTGATTTTTGTGCTAAAGAAAAGTCTTCACATCAGTAACATGAAAGATTTAATACTCAGTTCATTTATTTCACTGTGTTGAATGTTCTACGTCAGGACTTTGGAACTACAGATTTGTGTCATCACAGCAATACAATAATGTGGGCAGAAGGCACATGCTTGTGAAGAGACCACCGTGTGCCGGGCACCATGCTATGGTGATGGGATCCTTTGGTGACCTCAACAAGTGGACAGTGCGGTAATTAAGGACAAGGACAAGTAAATATGCTCCACAGTACGGTATAAAGGATTTTGTGAGGAAAGTGTTCATGTTAGAGGGTCACTTTATGTAGATTAGGTTGGGGTGGAGTTGGGGCAGGAAGGCTCCTACAGCAAGGGAGGTCTGAGGTAAGACTTGGTTGATGAGAGACAGTGAAGGTAAAGAGGTGTGGGGCTTGGAGCAAGGGCTAGAGCCAAAAGCCAGCAGGTTAGAGAGCACTGGAAGATTAGACATTTACTAGCTGTGTGACCTCAGGCAAGTCACTTCGCTTCTCTATGCTGTGTGGTTTCCTCATTTGTCAAAGAATGGGAAAGGATAGTTAACTCATGGAATTTTCGTGAGGACTGAACTTTATAAGATACCTGTATGCTGCTTGGCAATGAAAAGGACATTTTAATAGAGTAACAGGATTGTATTTTCTCATGAATAAGGAATTAAAATGAGTTAGAGGTGATTCTCTATTAGTTAATTTAACAAGTTACATAGCAGCCTATCTGTCTTTCAGAGCAAATAGGTTTATATTTGAAGCTTGTTTCTAATCCGTACCATGGCACTTTTCAAATTTCCTGATACGTTTTTACCTTGTCCAGTATTTAGGAAAAGTAACTTATTAAGCAATTCTAAAATGTTTGCTGTAGTTTTTGTGTTTTTTAGATGGTGATATATTTAACTGGTGAGGAAAAATAAATTCAGAAGATTTATAATTGAAGAATTTAATTTTCCTACCATCAATAAACATTTAGTGACGTTGGTGTAGGGCCACTGTACCACAGAAGTAGATACCCAGAAAATGTTTGTAAATGGTTAAAAAAGTTGTGTTAATTGTTTAGGATAGAGGGATGTTCTTAGATTACGGAGTAAATTGTGGTAATTAAGATAGTTTGTGAGGTACTTAAATTTTACTTAATATTCCATTCAATTAGAAATATGGACTGAGTAAATCTGGCCTCATATGCAATCTGAATTTTGAGTTGAAGGAAATGGGTGGCTGGCAGACGATTTCCAAATCGGTAAAATGGATCTTTTGTTTCTACTTTGTTTTCTTCGTATATTAAACAAGTATTTATTATTGTTGTCTGTTGGAAAGTTTTAAAAATTACAGTCATACTTGGGCGTGGAAATCATCCCTTTCCCCACATTTTAGTGCCAGCTCCCTTTAACTTTAATTGGCTGATACAGAACGCATTTCAGGAAGGCACCATGCTTACAGGATGGAGAGACATGCTCTATTCAGTCCTGACTTCTCTCTCACCCATGTCCCTTGTATATGGCAGGACTCTGTCCTTCCTCCTCCACTCTAATATTGATCAGAGCTACAAGCACTTAGAAGCACTGTGTTTTAGTCTACAGTTAGTTAATAAAGAGGGAAATTGAAAAGAAAGCAGTTTTGTGTTTGATCTTTTATTGTGCACTAAGTTTCTGTAATTTTCCATTTTGGTATATTATTAGTGAGAAAGGAGAGAAGAATGCAGAGAGATGGAGAAGATGAATTTTATTTAAGATAGTTATATTTGAGTAACTTAAAAGAATATGCTTTTTTAGTCTAAATATCCTTTCCCGGTCTAAGTAGTTGCATGCTTCATAGAAAAACTAATGCAAAGAAGTTGTAATCAGCTGTTGAGATATTTGAGCCAACTGGCTGTCAATATGTTGAAATTTTATTCATGGTGCATCCACAAATTCCATATAAATGTGTTTTATGAAGATGAAGGTGTACTATCATGGCTAAACTGGTAAAGCTGAAATCTGGATTTGATTTGCATATGTGGTATTTTTCAGGGACTCTCAAAGTTTCACACATGAAATAAACGAGGTAATGTGTATGGTGTCACATGATCAAAATATTTTTCCCCTTGCTGTTGCCAGAAGCTATCTATTGCCTTTCAGCAGTCTTACTTGTTGGGCATCATGCCAAGATGTTTAAGACAACCCCTTACGTGAGCTGTTCCATTCTTAACCTCTTTGACTGAAGTGCCGTGACCTTCACATATGTAGATTAGCCATGTGCTCTGTGAATTGAAACTTGCTGCCTCAGGAAGAAAAGGGTTTTTCTTTTTATTCCACTGGGAATTTGACAGCCATTCATCCCTGACCTGGGCAGAGGTAATGCAAGGAAATTGGATTCAAATGGAACGTGGACAGACAACACAGGAAGGCAGTGTGTATAGGCAGGCAAGCTTTCTGCCTGGTCCAGGGTGAAAATACCCACTGTGTGTGCAAAGTGTGCTGATGTGTGGAATCCGAACAGCAACTGACAGATGGAGATAGAGAGATAAGTGTAGGAATTCTGGAACCATGTCCTTTTATAAAAAGACACTGTTGTTATGGGCGTTGCTAATTAGTTTTGACTCTCCTCTTTCTCTTCCTTTCCAAATTTTTGAAATCTTTGAATTTTTGTTCATTTCTTAATGCTAAGAATTAAATACTTTTAACACAGTGGACAATTCAGATGAGTCTTTCAAAACCAGCAGTCATTAGAAAATTGGAGAGATGAATGTACGACCTATATCTGGAATTTTGAAGTGAATTGATACTTAGAGCTTTACTCATACGAGAGTTCTTACTCAGCTTTGTATGATGAATAAAAGCAATTAATAGCACATTTTTGGATTCTTATTAGACAAAACTAGTTTTGAAGAACATTTATCTTTGCCTTGTTAATAAAGATAATTGCATTTAGTGTAAAATTCAGTGTAAATGATAGTCATGGGGCTGGTCACGGTGGCTCATGCCTGTAATCCCAGAACTTTGACAGGCTGAGGCAGGGATCAGGTCAGGAGATCGAGACCATCCTGGCCAACATGGTGAAACCCCATCACTACTAAAAATACAAAAATTAGCTGGGCGTGGTGGCACGCGCCTTTTATCCCAGCTGCTCAGGAGGCTGAGGCAGGAGAATTGCTTGAACCTGGGAGACGGAAGTTGTAGTGAGCCGAGATCGCACCACTGCACTCCAGCCTGATGACAGAGCGAGACTCCATCTGAAAAAAAAAAAAAAAAAAAAAAAAAAAAAGTCATGGTGCTTGAGTAGGCCGATAGGACGAGATGCGTAAGGAAAGTTGTCGTTATAGGAATCATAGGTTTGAAGTGGTCCTCCAGCTACTGTCTTAGCAAAAGGAGGGGTGCTTAGGGCAGTCTGAAATTTACGAGTGCTTTTGTATGGCTTTCAAAGCTGAGCTTTTCCTGTGTACATTAGAGTTTATGAAATATCGTGGGTCAGAGCATTCGTTACAGGCGCTGTGGGAGCTGTCATGGATACCTGGCTCTTTCCATGGATGTAAAATAGGTTTAGTCCTTTGGATGTCTGTGTAGGGAGTGTGCTTAATGGATACGACAGACTATGGGGGGAAGCAGAATTATCCTTTGACCTAAGGATGACTTGTTTCTTTTTCATATGAGGACAATAAAAAAAAAATTGGGGAAAGTATCTTATCACAATCTTGTAGAATCTGGGGGCTTTCCTGGACTGCAGTTCGCATGGCAGGCATGAGGAGTGCTAATCCAGCGGTGACAGCATCTTAGGGATACCTGGGAAGATGCAGCAGCCAGCACAGCCCTCTTATCAGATTAATACTGGGGTGACGCATGGGGCGTGGCTGGCACCTGAGAAGGCAAAAGGGAATTCTGTGATTGGAGAAGAAAGGCAGGCGTGTCATTAAGGTCACAGTGGCCACGTGCAGGGTGGTCCTCCTGGTGCTTGCAGTGAGGGAGAGCAGAGGAGGCAGCAGAAACGTCGAGGTGGACGTGAGTCAGCAGCTGAGCATTTTTATTTTTTCTTTGAGACAGAGCCTTACTCTGTTGCCCAGGCTAGAGGGCAGCTGTGCGGTCATGGCCCGGCTTCCTAGGCTTAAGCAATCCTCCCCCTAGCTCAGCCTTGTGAGTATCTAGGACTACAGGCACATGCCACCATGCCTGGCTACTTTTTACATTTTTTGTAGATGTGGGGTCTCACTGTGTTGCCCAGGCTGGTCTTGGACTCCTGGCCTCAAGCGGTTCTCCTGCCTCAGCTTCCCAAAGAGCTAGGATTATAGGCGTTGAACTACTGGGCCTGGCCTCGCATGATTTTTGGTGGCCTGCATAGGACTGATACTTGGGGAAACATGAAATCAGCCTGTCATTCACGTCAGGAGTGGTTGGTAAAACTCTTACAGATAGGCTGCTTCTCATTCTTGCCTCTCAAATAAAGAAATGTAGGTTTAGAGAAAGACTTAGAAGAGCCATAAATAACAGTGCTGTAATAAAAAAACAGTAGTAATAGCAATAACAACTATCATTAATGGACTCCTCCTCCTGTGTGTGCCAGGCACATTGCATGTGTTATCTGCAGTCCTTTCAACAGCCTTGCAAAGGCATCATCATTATCCCTATTTTATAGACAAGCAAACTGGTAGAATTCAGAAATTTGTTCAATACCTTGGTTTGTCTGATGCTAAGCCTACATTCTTTCCACGAAACTAGTGATTTTCAAACCTAATTGTGCTTCAGAATCACCTAGGGAAGTAGCCCCTGCCCCCAGGGACTCTAAGTTACCATCAGGCTGCAGAGTGGTCTGCAAGCTCAGTTTCTGCCTCTCAGGGGTCGCTGAAGAGCTAGTGGTAACATTTAAAAAAAAACAACAACAACTCTTTTTTTATTGCTAAGACGTAAAATTGCATTTCTTTTTCCTTTTTTTCTTTTTCATTTTGGAGACAGAGTCTTGCTCTGTCGCTCAGCCTAGGTGCTGTGGCATGATCATAGCTCACTGCAGTCTTGAACTCCTGGGCCCAAATGATCCTCGCACCCCAGCCTCCCGAGTAGCTGGGACCACAGGCACATCATACGATGCCCAGCTAATTTTTAAATTCATTGTAGAGGTGTGGGTCTTGCTATGTTGCCCAGGCTGGTCTCTGACTTTGGGCTCAAGCTATCCTCCTGCCTTGACCTCCCAAAGTGCTGCGATTCTGGATGTAGTCATTCGTATGAACCATGGAGCTTGGCACATTTTTTTTTTTCTTTTTCAGACATAGTTTCACATTGTCACCCAAGCTGGAATGCAGTAGTGCGATTTTGGTTCACTGCAACCTCCTTCTCCTGGGCTCAAGTGATGCTCCCACCTCAGCCTCCCGAGTAGCTGGAGTTATAAGCACACACCACCACACCTGGCTAGTTTTTGTGATTTTTTTGTGGAGACGGGGGTTTTGCCCCATTTTCCAGGCTGGTCTTGAACTCCTGAGCTCAAGCGATTCACCCGCTTTGGCCTCCCCAAAGTGCTGGAATTACAGGTATGAGCCCTACTGCATTTGGCCCACATTCTTTTATAATTCAGGAGCTTTTAGTGTATTTTGGCTCTGTAGTCATTATCAGACAAAGAAGAGGCAAGAATTTGGGCCACAAGGGCTGGAGGGTGGCATTGGAGTTTTCTGATCACATCACCAGACATTAATTTACATTTGCTCTTCAGGGAAACTCCCTACCATCATCTGGGTCATTGCTCCCCACTACCGTCTGCGTCACTGCATAGTACCAGGGGTGGCTGTGAGCTAGTCAGCAGCCATGTCCTAGTCAGCACTAGTCAGCAGATGTTTAGAGGGAAGCCAGGATTCTCTTCCCCCTGGCCTGGCTGGTTCAGGAGGTGGAGGCTACAGAGCCTGGGAGGGAGCAGGGCAGCACGTGGTGGGTGCTGGGTCATTTTTGTTGGATGGGAGAGAATTGGCGCACAGACTGGACGGTGTCTCAGGATCGCTGGGGTTTACAAGTCCAGAAATCCATGAGTCCAAGGAAGTGTGAAGAGAGAATAAGGGAAGGGAGGCCGGAAGGTGGGAGAGAAGGGGAAATCCAGGCAGCCGGAAGAGATAATTTTAGAGTAAGAAACCAACAAAACATAATATTCATTATGTACCCAGATTGAACTACTATGGTGCTAAAAGTTGTCAACCAAACACCAAAATTAGCATATCTAAAAATCATCAAGACGGTAATGCATAGTTAAAAGAACAGATGTAAGGCAGAAAACTCCTCCAGTTCTTCAGCGAGGTTATTTCATGACATACAGCCTGATTATTTCTGTCTGTGTTGCCACACGGTCATTTTGGAGCCAGATTCAGTGGTGTTAGGAGGTTGTGGAAAGCACTCAGTGGATGCCGCCTTTCCCTCCCTCCCCAGGCTGCCCAGGCCTCCTCAGGTATGGGAGGGGTCCTGAGACCCTCTTCTTGGGGGTCTTGGGGACCTTTATGTCCCCAACGATTCCTCTCTATAAACCACATCTCACAGCTTAAAAATAAATCATCTTGGCTCCTAACCTTGTCTTAGACAAGGGGTGTAAGTTATATTTCACTTAATGGGTCCTGCAGCAGTTTTCTTTGCTGTGGGAAGGCTGGGCACTGCTCTGCTCCTGCTTATGTTCTGGGTTTTCAGCTTGTGGGCTCCTCACCTGCTTTCTCTAATTTGAGGCTGAGACGATTTCCAAATGGCATGCCCCTGTAATTCTGTTTTTAGCTTAGAATTAAATGAAGTCTTTGCTGTCTCTGGTTTCTATTTTATGATATTTCATCTTGCTTTGTTGTTTATGGTAAGACATCACTATTAGGGTAATCATGGATTTCCAGTTTTTCAAGTTAAAGCTGATTGTGCCTGACCCATCTCAAGTAAATGAGTAGGCAGTTTATTTTTAAGAGCCCACAAGGAAAAAAAAAAAAAAAAAAAAAAAACCACACCAAAATCTGTAACCTGATTTTTCGGCTTTTGCCGTGTGTCTCTAAGACTGGATCTTTAATTTTGTTTGTTTTTTTAAACTTATGAAGGACTGGGCATCTTCAGTGTCTTAGCAGCCACATTGAAATCTGATCCTTATGATGAAAGGTATTTTTTTGCCTAGAAAGCTAACACCTGTCTACTTGTGTTATTTCTTTCAGGGAATTTCAGTAGTAATGTATCATTCGTCTAGTGGTCAGATTTTCAATAATGAGAACATTCTGAAGCAGCTGAGAAAGCCCTAAGAAAATAACTGTCAGAATGCTCATGAGTTTCTCTGTTGGAGAAGAATCAAGCCATTTCCTCCTTTTCCAGGATAGAGGATAGTTATCCATTTTGCATATTACAAGGATAGAGTGGAGAAGTTCGCCATGCAGCTGTGGGCCAGGCTAGCATGCAGGACTTGCGGAAGCAGACAAGTGGTGAGATGGTGGGCTCTGCTAAGCCCTGGGGTGGGAGTAGGAGCAGAAGCCAGAGCTCGGGGCCTCCGAGCGAGCGGGGTCAGTGAGGAACAGGCCCAGCCTTATGCGCTTTGAGATCTTTGAGAGCCTCAGATGCCAACCTGTTAGAGGAGACATTTAGAGGGATGCCTCCTGTACCCCAAGACCCTGGGAAAGAAGAGTGGGAAATCAGGGTTGCGAGGGGGTCAGAGGCCTGAGTTGATTGCCAGCAGCTGCCAGATACCATGCCCCTTTGTGTATGTACTTTCCTCATTCATCAAATAGCTGCTGCTGTCTATTCAGTGCCTACCGGGTGGCGGAGTGTTCTAGGCACTGGGGATACCACAGTGACAAAACCTCATCCCTGCTTTCATAAGGCTTACCTTCCAGTGAAATTGAATCCCAGAGAGAGCAGACCAGCCATCCACATGGGGGTGCTGCCGTTTATCATAGGGATGAACAGCAGCACAAGGGAATTTAAAATAATTGAACATTTTCAAAAATTGTTTTTAATGGGGCTGTAGATGACTATGTAGTAAAACCAGTTTGAAGAGGAACTATCATACCTATTTCTGTAATCTTTGAGATGCCCAGCCTGAGCCTCTGACAATTGTTAAATGTGCCACAGGACAGTTGTTAAATGTAGCATTTCTATTGTCCACGGGTGAAATGGCCGGTGGCAGCCCCAGTGCCACCTTTATTTCCTCCAGGCTGGACAGAAGGGAGGTGCAAGCACAGCGTTCTTGACCTGACTCCATGGGAAGGAATCATACAGTGTGGGGTTTTTGGAAGGTGTCCTGCTTTTGAGTCATCTCATGTACTCAGTGCCAAGCTGTGGTTTTGACATGTTGGGTGGTGATGGGTTCCAGACAGCTCAATGGAGATGCTGGAGCAGAAGGAAACAGGGGCGTGCCGTGGAGGAGGGGACGAGGGCCGCAGCCTGAGGTGCCAGCTGAGAGTGAGGCCGATGACACTGCCCGGGGGAGCATGTGCCTGGCGAGGAAAGAGGTGCCGAGGCGTTCTACGAAGCACCAACCTTTATGAGTGAAGAGGAGCCACCAGGAGAGCCAGAAAAGGCGATAGAAAAGCTGAGGGGAGTTCCACGGGCAGCACAGGAAGGCCGTTCCTGGCAGGAAGACACACACAGCCGCAGTGAGCCCTGAGGAATGCCCAGTAAGCCTGGGGGCTGACATCGTGCTCATTTGGTCACTGGTGACCCTCAGAAGAGTGGTCGGGAAGGCGGCAGGTTGCAGTAGGTGACGCGAGGGAGGGATAGGAAGCGAGAAAAAGGCTCTGGAGAGCTGGAAGAGAAGTAGGGTGTTTGGTTTGTTTTCCTTTTGCTGGAAGAGGGTGGAGCGCCTGCGTTTCCTAAGCTGCTTTCTCTGCCGGCCGCTGTGCTGGGTGCTCCCTGCCCGGCCGCTGCATGCCCACCCACCCTTCCTCCTCTCTGGTGGGTCTAGAGCTGCTCAGGGGAAGGTGGGAGCAGGCCTGGCTCTTTGTGGCCCTGTGCCTGGGGTCGTGTCTGGCATACAGTGGGGCTCAGAGTATGCTGGTGACACCCATTCCCTTACAGCACTCCTAGGTGACAGGCTTTGCCTTCCCCATTTTACAGATTGTGAGGTAACGTGCAAAGAGGGGCGCATGTGCTTTGGCCAAGGCCATAAAATGATGGCGCCAGGAGTCAGCCCTGAGGCAGATGAACTCAGGGCCTGTGCTGGCCTTGTACCTTGTGGAGGGTACAGAGTATTTCACTGGATTTGTAGGCTGAGGGGAAGGTTATTTACAAATATTTCCAGAAGATTAATTTTGTGATATATTTAACTGCCAGTATATTTTGGGTGCCTTTGATCTCTTTGGTAAACTGGATTGTCATGTTGACGTGTAGTGAGTCAGTTGGCTTGGGGGAGACATCCCTGAGTATCTGGAAAAACTTCATGGAGATCATTGCGTTTGGGGAGTTACTGCCACTTGTGTGGCAGAAACCTTGGGTTAAAGCATGGTCAGCAGGAGTAGTGTGTTATTGTACATTTTCTCTTTATCCCCTCTGAAAGGTTATGTTTGAGAGCTGTCATTCAGGATTGGATACTAAAAAACTTGGCGGTTCTGAAACCGTTTTCTCTCTGTGTGTATAGGTTATTCTCTGATGTTAAAATGGCTAATGTTGCAGAGGTATGTATTTCCTACAGTATATTTATAACGAAACCACTCTTTAAATATCAACTCAAGTACGTGTCCTGTCTCAAGTTTTACAGACTATAGGTCAGATTCACTCATGCTGTGTGGAACCTCAAAGGGAAATCAATTGTTGTTGTAGTGAAATATTAAGTATTGAATAATTAGTGATGTAAAATAATGTTTCAAACAATTTCTAGGTGCCAAGCACTGTGCTAAGAATTCTATGTGCAATTTCTAGGACGTAGGTTCTATTACTGTACTCATGTTAAGCACACATCTAGCAAGTGGTAAAGGTGTGGTTTGCACTCAGGTGTTCTGACTCCATTGCCTTTTCATATATGCTGTATTGCCTTTCAGGAGGTACTGGAATGAGCAGAGTTGGACAAGTGGTCTGAATTTACATTGTGGAAGGTGTTGTTATAATGAAATATTTTATTGCTTGCTTCCGTTCACATCATTTGATTTTCTTTTCTTTTTCTTTTCTTTTTTTTTTTTGATATGGAATCTTGCTCTGTCACACAGGCTAGAATGCAGTGGTGCGATCTTGGTTCACTGCAACCTCTGCCTCCCAGGTTCAAATGATTCTCATGCCTCAGCCTCCCTTGTAGCTGGTATTACAGGCCTGCGCCGCCGCGCCCGTGTAATTTTTGTATTTTTTAGTACAGATGGGGTTTCACCACGTTGGCAGGGTTGGTCTTGAACTCATAACCTCAAGTGATCCATCCGCCTCGGCCTTCCAAAGTGTGAGGATTTATAGGCGTGGCCAACACACCTGGCCTGAAATCATTTGATATTCTATGAAGATACTGGAGAAGTTGATGAAGAAAGATCTTCCTTTCCCACTAAGAGAATACCATTTGGTTAGAGAGACCTGTGAAACAGAATCACTGAAGAAGCTGCACAGTAATAAGACTCCCAGCCAGCAGGTGAAACAAGAGTTGTTTTTTTCTTTTTGGGGTCCTAGGTGACATGGCTCTGAGGTGGCCACCGGGAACCCTCTCCCCCACCCCTGCCATGGAAAACACTATTACACACGTCCCTCTGTCCCACCAGTTACGAAACAGAATGGAACTGAAGTGTGTTTCTTCTTTTGATGAAAATGTGAACGGGGATCTTTGTACCTGGTTAGTTTTCATTACAGTTCCCCCTTCCTAAAGAGAAGACTCAGAATCAGGATGCATTTCTGTGTCTCAAGAACCTTTTTCCAACAAAAAACCTTGTCAGCATTAAAAGTATAGTCTGTGCCAGATATAGGTGAAGGGGAGGAAGGCAGCAAATCACACTGCCACGTGTGTACCTATGCAACAATCTTGCATGTTCTTCACATGTACCCCAAAACCTAAAATGCAATTAAAAAAAGGTACACAAACTTAAAAATATTAATTGAAAAGTTGGTGTAACCAATGTGTATTTACAGTGTAATTACAATTATTTAAAAAATATGTGAAGTTAAAAAAGACCAGATTGTAGAATAAATGTTAGTAGTGATTGCTTTTGGAAAAAAAAAAAAAAAAAAAAGTATAGTCTGAATGGCTCTGTTTAGTATGGCAGCTATCAGCTTTATGTGGCAATTTAAATTAAAATTAATTGAAAATAGGCTGGGCGTGGTGGCTCACTCCTGTCATCCCACACTTTGGGAGGCCGAGGCAGGCGGATGATCCCAGGTCAGGAGTTTAAGACCAACTTGGCCAACATGGTAAAACCCTGTCTCTACTAAAAATACAAAAATCAGCTGGGCGTGGTGGCAGGCACCTACATGTAATCCCAGCTGTTTGGGAGGTTGACTCAGGAGAATCTCTTGAACCTGGGAGGTGAAGGTTGCAGTGACCTGAGATTACAGGACTGCACTTCAGCCTGGGTGACAGAGCGATAGTCTGTCTCACTCACTCACTCACTCACTCAATCAAATAAAATTAGGCTGGGCATGGTTTAGGCTGGGCATAGCTCATGCCTGTAAACCAGGATTTTGGGAGGCTGAGGCAGGAGCATCACTTGAGCCCAGGAGTTTGAGACCAGCTTGGGCAACATAGCAAGACCCCATCTCTACAAAAAGTTAAGAGATTAGGCAGGCATGGTGGTGTGTGCCTGTAGTCCCAGCTACCTAGGTGGCTGAGATGGAGGATCACCTGAGCTCAGGAGTTCAAGGTTGTAGTGAGCCACTGCACTCCGACCTGGGAGATGGAGAAAGACCCTGTCTCTTAAAAAAATATTAATGAAATAGAATTAGTTAACGTTTGCAGTGGCACTGGCCACATTGTATGTGCTCAGCAGCACAATCTGTTGTCAGTAGCTGTCTCATAAGTTGCACAACAGATCTAGAACATTCTTATCACTGTAGAAAGCTCTCTGGGACAGTGTTCTAGAGACTCTTAAGTTGCATCTTGTAGTATTTGTAACAATGTAAACATACTAAGACTGTGCCTGGCTCTTGGCAAGTGTAGAATGTGAGCCACTTGAATTTCGGGTGGCTTATCAGTAGGGTAGGATCGTGAATAATCATTTTTTTGAAACTATCTTTGATAGTACAAATGTATTGCAGTGATCTAAACTTTAAAAATAAATAAAAAACCATAAAACAACATTATATATAAGAAAAGATTTCTTCTTCTGATTGAAGCATCTATCCAGGCTCTGGCATGTTGTCTAAGGATCGTAAGAGCAGGGAGGGGGGTCTGTGTTTTCCGATTTTTTTCTTTTTTTTTCTTTTAAGTAGAGAAAATGCTGTTTGGAACCAAACATGTAGAAGGCTGTTTTACTTTGTTTTGTTTTATATCCCCTGCAAATAAATTAAGTCTAGTGAGCATTTCTTTTCTTCTGCGAAGTTTGGAGGAAAATCCTTGATTTCTCTCTGTGTTGCAGTTTGAACTTTAACCTGTGGCCTGGTAGTTGAAATAGGTTGTGCATTTTGGTGTGGAAAAAAATCCAATTGCTTTCTCAAGATTGACTAAAATGTTTTAACTCTTCATAGTAAATGAGGCGTGAAACAAATTGTCAAAAGCATGGAGACAAAATTATTGCCGTACTGAACGTTTAACTGGCTGGTGCTATTAACGGCACCTTTCTCCTTCTTTCCTACCCAATTTTTCACAGCTTGTCTTCACTAGAAGACCTCTATCTATGTCAGAAAAATCACAGCCCTTCTGAAAGTGTGAGATTACAGAGTTGCCATGAGGAATAATTAAGAAGTCCTGTAGGCTATGGATTAGAAGAAATAAATTTCTGTTTGCAAACATTTTACTTCACATCATCATTAGATGAAGCAAAAATACATTTTTAGTGTCTCTGAAAGCTTGATGATATATAAAGGATCTTAGTTCTTTATGCTAATATTCTTTCCTATTCATTGTGTTTCATTCTACTTGGAATAATACCCTGCATTTTAGGATTTAGCAGTTTGAATAATAATGCTTAACCTGAAAAGTAATAAAATATTTAAATCATATACTTTTTACTTTTAAAATATCAAATGTTAATTTAAGGAATGGCCAGAGGTTTAAGAAGGAGCACTTTATATTTGTGGCTGTTCCTTCCCTTTTCTTTTTGAAGATTCTGTGTAGGCTCTCAGGTGAGGATTTCTCAAGATCCCCACCTGTTAGAAGGTTACAGCTCTCCTAGCCCACTGGGGCTTGTGATTTCTAGCATAGGTCGTTGAATGGCCAAAAAAAAATGCCATACAGAGCAAAGCTTTTAGCTAAGGAGAAAGATTATGTATTGGCATTGTTTTTCTGTGGCTAAGCATGAGTTAAGGGTTATTGTTTATATTTCTAAGTATTTTTAGCATCTCATAAGCAAAGAGATGTATGAATATCTGTGTACATAACGTGTTTATGAGTATGTAGCTTGTGTGTATTGTGTATGTACACAATAAGGTTCACAGTTTTATTATAATTACAAATATGGGAAATAGAAATGAAGCATGATTCTTTTAACTAATGCAGCTGCTTGTACTTTCCCACCTTCCGTGTAGTTTTTATTTCTAATGGGTGTATGTGTGAATATGAACATTTTTTTTTCTGTCCCCCCAACGTATTTTTTTTTTCTTACTTTTATAGTGATAGGTATACGTAAAGAGTATAGTACATTGGGCCGGGTACAGTGTCTCACATCCGTAATCTCAGCAATTTGGGAGACTGAGGCAGGTGGATCATGAGGTCAAGAGATTGAGACCATCCTGACCAATATGGTGAAACCCTGTCTCTTCTAAAAATACAAAAATTAGTTGGGCATGGTGGCGTGTGCCTGTAATCCCAGCTTCTCAGGAAGCTGAGGCAGTAGAGTCACTTGAACCCAGGAGGCAGATGTTGCAGTGAGCTGAGATTGCGCCACTGCACTCTAGCCTGGGCGACAGAGTGAGACTCTGTCTCCAAAAAAAAAAAAAGAGTATAGTAAATTGGTTATATAACTTTCAAGCAACCATGTTTTCTTTTTATCACACTGACTCTAGTATGGAGAGATGATGGAATTTGTGTGTGTGTGGTCATGTACATTTATTAAGTTTTTCAATGAAGATTTAAGAGCCAACATTTTATTTAGGAAATGCAGTCCACATTTATAATGTTGTATAATAGAAATGCAGATACATTTCCTGTGATTTTTCAATGTAGAAGAGTAATGGATCTTGCAAAGATTGTAGTGGCTGCTACTTGCCTTTTTAAGAGGGAACCAAAATATTTTCCTTTCCTTTCATTGTACTCCAAGCTGTCCATCTGTACATATTTATCGATCCACCATCTTCATCCCTCTGCACTTACCTGTCTTATACTTAACTAAACTTATCTTTGCTTTCATTTTGCATTTATGATTTTTCTTCCCCTTTCAAGTGAATGCTTTATTTTTGTTTTCATGATGTATTTTTTCTTTCTTTCATTTTATCTTTTTTTAAAAAAAGTTTCCTATTTTAATCTGGTTCTTCCTGTCCCTCCCCAGCTGTGCACATTGAGTTAAGGATTAGTTATAAGTGTCCCATTGCATATCCTGCCTTGGGTGGGATTTGCTATACGATTGTTTCTGGGTGTCTGTTATTACCTTTTTTGCCAATACATATTAAAAATCTGGCCATTTTTCATCATGTTTAGGAAACACTTAGCCTCGTTTTCCTCATCTGCAAAATAGGGATGACGAAACTTGGTTTACATGATTGCTAAGAAAGCTAAGTTAGGTGAGGTGTGTAAAGCATATAGCTTTATGTCCAATGTAAAATAAGTGTTCATTAAATGTTAGTAGCAGAGGTAATAGTAATTGTAACGTTGAATTCCCTGGTATGGTAGAAAATGTTTCTAAAGAATACCCATCAAGGCTGGACATGGTGGTTACTCCTATAATCCCAGCAGTTTGGGAGGCTGAGACTGTCCGATCACTTGAGGTCAGGAGTTCGACAGCCTGGACAACATGGTGAAACCCTGTCTCTACCAGAAAATACAAAAATTAGCTAGGTGTGGTGATGCACACTTGTAGTTCCAGCTTCTTGGGAGGCTGAGGCAAAAGAATCACTTGAACCTAGAAGTGGAGGTTGCGGTGAGACGAGATCACACCACTGCACAACAACCTGGCTGACACAGTGAGACTTTGTCTCAAAAAAAAAAAGGACGCCCCTCAATTTTGGATTACATTGATAATTAGGGGCCAGATCATAAAGAGAGCTTTGTTTACTGTGTTAGTCCGTTCTCAACACTGCTATGAAGAGATACCCGAGACTGGGTAATTTATAAAGGAAAGAGGTTTATTTGACTCTCAGTTCTGCATACCTGGAGAGGCCTCAGGAAACTTAGAATCATGGCAGAAGGCACCTCTTCACAGGGTGGCATGGGAGAGAATGAGTGCCTAGCGAAGCAGGGAGCCCCTTATAAAGCCCTCAGATCTCATGAGAACTAACTCACAGTCCTGAGAACAGGATGGGGGAAACTGCCCCCATGATTCAATCACCTCCCGCCGAGTCCCTCCCACAACACACGGGGATTATGGGAATTATAATTCAAGATGAGATTTGAGTGGGGGCACTGCCAAACCGTATCAGTGTATCATGAAAAGATGACATCTTATTCCATAGGTCATAGAATCCACTGAAGAATTTTATTACCTCTAAGAGAGAGGTGATCTGATTGGCCCTTTTTGTGTCTTACTGTTCTTGTTTCCCCCACCCTTAAAATATAAAATTTAAAGCTTAGGCTAAAATATAAAATTTAAAGATTAGGCAGTAATGCTAATGACCAGTATTTATAAAGTGACATGTAAATAGGACACGAGTTTAACAGACGTAAACATCTCACTAAATTTTAGTACTTCACTTAACCAACCCCTGGCTGTTTAGCTAGTAATTGCTAATTATAACTATGCATTTGTTTGTTTATACTACTGTGACGGGAACAGACCTCTCTCAGCTTATCCAGTAGGCCTAGTTAGAGTTTCTGGGTTGAGCCCTTGTTTTTCAGGGGTGTAGCGTTGGCTCCTTGGATTTGAATCTTAGGGCAAATCTGGTGGGGACACTTTGCTTCCACCTGCAGCTTGCTGTGCTGGTTATGTAGTGAGGGAACGAGGAAACAGGATAGGCCCGGGAGTCATGTGGTCTGAATCCCCAGCTCTGCCACTCATTTTTTGTAAAATGGGGATAGTGATAATATCTAAGGTCTGGGGTTGTTTTGAGGATTAAATGAGGTCACATGTTTAAAGCATACAGGAAGTATTTTCCAAGTGTTGGCTATTGTTATTACCCATTACTATTATTGAGGAAATCTAGCAGGTTTGCATTTCACCAAGGAAGGGTAGCTGCTGATTTGTGTATAGGAGTCTGCTCTCCGCTCTCAGAGGGCCTACAAGAAAAATTTTTTTCTATCCAAATGTCACCTTTGCTTTCCTTTCCTTTCCACACACAGAAGAAAAAAATAGGAAAGAGAATTACATACACTTTGCAACTTTTTAATTATTTATTTGTTTATTTAGAGACAGTGGAGTGCAATGGCACCATCATAACTCACTGCAGCCTGGAACTCCTGGGCTCAGGTGATCCTCCTACCTCAGCTTCCTAAGTAGCTGGGACTACAGGCGTGCACCGTCACAACCAGCTAATTTTTTAATGTTTTGTGGAAATGGAGTCTCGCTGTGTTGCCTAGGTTGGTCTCAGACTCCTGGCCTCAAGTGATCCTCCTGCCTTGGCCTCCTGATATGTTGGGATTACAGGCGTGAGCCACTGTGCCTGGCCACATTTTTCAGCTTTGAAACCTTGTAATGTGATTTCCCCTCACTCTGGTTAGAAAGCTCATTTCTAATTTTCATATTGGCAACTTTTTCTGTGTCACATTCACTAAATTGGATTTAATGCTGGGTCCCAAAATCATAACCATAAACCTTGTTGAGCTTCTGTTTCCTTGTCTGTAAAATAAGGATTAAGTGAGCTGCTGGAAGAGCGCATTGCCTAGGTCCTTAATAAATGATAAACTCATGTTCAGCACATTAAACAAACCTTTGAAGGTTTTTAAAAAGCAAAGCTTATGATCTTTGGAAAGTTCTTTTAGTTTCTGAAGTTGGGACACCGCACCTTACCATGCCGCTCAGTTGAAGAACAGGTTCTACCTCTGGCTTTCAGAACCTCCTTAGAGCTGGTTTGGAGGTGTTCCTGCTGTCTGCTTGTTCCTGCTCTCTGCTTGTCCTTTCTTCTAAAAATACATTTCACAGACTTTACTGCATCATATTTTCAACCAAAGTTTAAATGGGAATTGTTTGCTTTTGCTGAATAATACTACTTTACAGGTCAATTAATAATTTCCAAAGTGCTTTTCTTACTTAGTCCCCACAGTAATCTTGGGAGGTTTGGTTAATATCCCTGTTTTGTGTGCGCTTAAGCTGAGGCACAGTGACTTGGTTAAGGACACGACTTGATTTCAAACCAGGTTTTGAGACCCAAATCTGAGCTTTTGCACCTCACACTGTTGCTGTGATATGTTACAGTGATTCTTTAGCTTAGACACACGTTTGGATCAGGGGGTCAGCAACCTTTTCCTATAAAGGGCCAGATAGTAAATATTTCAGGTTTTCTGGGCCAGACAATGTTTGTTTCCACTACTCAGCTCCGCCAAGGCAGCGCTGAAGTGTCCATAGACAACCCGTAAATGAACGTGGGAGGAGGCTGCGTGCCAGGAGAGCTATGGATGCTGAAATTGAATTTCATGTAATTTTACATGTCTTAAAATACTCTTCTTTTGATTTCTTCCCCCAACCATTTAAAAATGTAAAACATATTCTTAGCTTATGGGTCCTACAAAAACCAAGCAGTGGACCAGATTTGGCAGGAGGGCCGCAGCTTGCCAACCCCTGGACAGCGTGCGTTTTTTCATTTCCAGTTCCATCCGAGTCTTGCACAGCCCCCATGCCCCACCCAATGAAGCATCTTTGTCTACACAACTCTTTATTTTCTAGCATCTCAGCTAACAGGGAGCTGGGAGAAGTTGAGATCTATGGAGTGGAAGAGCCCAGGGTGGAGGGAGCCAGCGGATCACGCGGTGGCGGAAACGCCTTAAGCAAGCACGTCAGAAAACAGGCTCAGGGCTCTCTGTTTTGTTTTGGTTTTTACTGCCCACCATGTAATTGAGTTTCTTTATGTTCTAGGAGCTCTGTCAGTTCTTTAATTTTTCCCCCCAGAGTTTTGAGTTTATTTCTTAAGGGTTTTTTTTTTTTTTTTAAGGTAATTACAGACATGTAGTACGTTAATATAGTTTGATTATTAAAAGATTCAAACACTGGCAAAAACATGTATGTTTAATATTTAAACTCTCTTTTACTGCTTCCATTTCCCAGAAGTATCTGCTCTTAAGTTAAATGTGTTTTTAAGTTGATTTTTAAATTTTAAAATACTGCATGTGAACATAGACAATTACATAAACATAAACATTTGTATATAAGATGATATTGTATGTGTTCTCCGACTGACCTTTTCCTTACAGAAAGTTGCTTGGATCACACCACAGTGGTTCTGCTTTTTTTCTGTGGGTAATTTAGTGTTTAAGCAGGAGAGGTTTTCAGTTCTCTAAGCAGTCACTGAACAATGAAAAAAACACAATGTCATTTTGTTACTGTGGACTGCGGAATCATTTTTGAATGTCACCCTCTTCTGAGGCAGTTGGCAGGATTTGCCTGGAAGGGTCAGGATAGGGTCTTTGGGGTCTGAGCCCTGCATGACTTCCTTTTCTGACAGCCTCAGATAGAGTCCTAGACTCCCGTGTCATTCAACGCTGTCTGTAACATCTTACCACGAGTGTGCTGTAAAAATACAACCTCTTCATTGTTAAGCTGTGTTTCTGTTGAGGCTTTAACCCTATTGTATCCCAAAGCAGAAGCAGAGGTAGATATTTCAAAGTAATTGGATTTAGTAATTGAAATTTCAAAAGTAATTGAGAGATAAGAGCGTTTCCTGTTTGGAAGACATCAGCTGGATTTTATTTTATTTTTCCTGGAGTTATTTTCATTCTGTCTTGTTAGCTTTAGAAATAAGAACAGGGAAAACAGAAAGGAGAACATGTAGTGGTATAATGTTGATCTTGAAATACTCCAGCGTCCTCATTCTTTTTTAGGTATGGTACTCAGTAGGTATTATAGTGAAATGTAGGCTTTAACTCTGTAAATAATCTCTCTTGAAAAATGGGAGCCTTCACTGCATTCTTGGCAGCCTGTCACGTGATGCTCTTGGGAGTACAGGCTGTAGCCTACATTGACCGTGAACCAGAGCAGCCCTGTTGCTAAAGTCAGTGCTTGTCACTCTCTTACAGTCCTCATACCACAGATTTCCTTGCAATCATACCTTTTTTCTTTCGTTCTCTTTTTTACCTGTTTTGTTTTTGGTTTCAGCTGATATTTAAAAAATGTATTTATACATATTTATAAGTATACTAACTCTCCATAAAGAACTTTTTCTAATCTACATGCCACTATGAAAATTGAAAATAAAAACATTATCTGTATTGTTTAATAAGGATTTATTAGTTGTGCACATTCTTTATTTGTTCATTTGGTGTTAAAATATAAATGCTTTTATTTTTGCTTGATGAAAGGAGAGAAACTTCTTTTAACAAACATTCTTAGAGGCACTAAGATCCTTGATTAAAAACAGTGTTAAGGATTTTTATTTCATTGTGCTTTGGGGAGAAATGCCTTAAAATTTGTACACACGAGTTTATTTTAATCTGTGTGACGCCAGTTAAAGTTAATCAAAGTCACATGGCTTAGCAAATCACTGAAGTTTCTTTTTGGAGGTTTTCATTCATTTTACTAATTTGGTTTGTTGATTTGCTATTAATCTTTTAAAAGTAAGACATCAGTAACCTAATTTTATAAAGTATCGGGCGTCTTTTTTTTGGGGCTCCTTTACGTTGCTTATTCTTTATACTTTCAAGCTGGCACGTAAAGGCTTATTCTGTTTCCGCTCTTTGCACTGCTGAGCAGTGTCATACCACGACTGACCTCCTGATTAAGAGGAAGTCAGCACGTGATAGGCACACCGAGTCTGCTGGCCTTAGCTTCGTGTGCTTTGTGAGAGATGTCGCTGTGTACACAGGATGTCATGATGGGATATTGACATTTTACGGATCCAGAATCCTGTGTATAAATTAAGCTTTCTTTTGAAAAAGAAATTTTACGGTTGTAAAATTTTCGCCTATTTTAATTTTGAGATCTAGAGGAAACAATCCCTGGAGTGCCCTTTCACTGCTGTAGTGTAATCTTTCCGTGTGATGCCTAATCTCGTTGGAAAACAACTTAGTAACTATGCATGCTTAAAGGAAGCAAATTAATAAACAGGATTTTAGAGAAACCTAATCAGCATTGTAAAATGATACTAACGAATCAATTGCATTACATAAAATTACTGGGTTAGATGTAGGTTTGAGGTAAGTGGCCATATCTGAAGCTCTTGTACCACCACCATTGTCAAGAGCATGTGAAGATTTGCCTTTTTTTTTTTTTTTTTTTTGGGACGGAGTTTCACTCTTGTTACCCAGGCTGGAGTGCAATGGCGCGATCTCGGCTCACCGCAACCTCCGTCTCCTGGGTTCAGGCAATTCTCCTGCCTCAGCCTCCTGAGTAGCTGGGATTACAAGCACGCACCACCATGCACAGCTAATTTTTTGTATTTTTAGTAGAGACGGGGTTTCACCGTGTTGACCAGGATGGTCTCGATCTCTTGACCTTGTGATCCACCCACCTCGGCCTCCCAAAGTGCTGGGATTATAGGCTTGAGCCACCGCGCCCGTTTTTTTTTTTTTTTTTTTAATAAAAAAAAAAAGAACTTTCTTTCTCTTGAGTTTGAGTTTGTTGGTTCATTCAAAAATGATTCAGAAGTAGCCTTCTGAAGTCACCTGGGCTGAGGGCTGCCAGAAAGTGGAGCTGGCCTTAGCTCTGATGTGGCTCAGCACGGTAGGCTAGGTAAAGTCAGCTGTGTGGAGGTGGACACAGTTTGTTACATGGTCAGGTAGCGCAAAGGACAAAGAGATACAGCTGTAAACCTCAGGGTTTAAGCAATCACCTGGGAGATCTGCACAGCATGTGGCTGAGGAATCAGTTTCGGAGTGAGGCAAAGATCATGAGGTGCAGCAGGCCGGGTGCGTGACCTTTGCTGCTTTACATGTGAAGTATAGGACGGGGAAAAATAGCTATTTAAAATCATTTCTAGGCTGGGCACGGTGGCTCACACCTGTAATCCCAGTATTTTGGGAGGGCGAGGCAGGTGGCTCACCTAAGGTCGGGAATTGGAGACCAGCCTGACCAACATGGAGAAACCCCGTCTCTACTAAAACTACAAAATTAGCTGGGTGTGGTGTCGCATGCCTGTAGTACCAGCTGCTTGGGAGGCTGAGGCAGGAGAATCGCTTGAACCCGGGAGGCAGAGGTTGCGGTAAGCAGAGATCACGCCATTGCACTCCAGCCTGAGTAACAAGAGCAAAACTCTGTCTCAAAAAAAAAAATCATTTCTATTTCTTGTCAGCATATACACGTGTACTATTAGTCACAGTTTAAACAACTTATTTTCAGTTCACTATTTTTTACAGATTTTCCTATGTTGATATTATTGCTAGCTTTTTTGCTGTTTTTCTGAGTTAGAATTTAGGGTGACCTCTCAAGAATATTTTGTCATACTGATTCCATCTACAGGTATCCATTGTGCTAGGTTCTGGGGATAAAAGTGTAAATGGTAGCAGCTGCCATTTACCAAAGATCTACCTGCAAGCCTGCTTGCTTTGTAGATGAGGGGATTGAGGTCTAGGGAGTTGAGGAACTTGCCTCAGCTCCTGGAGCTGCGTTGGATTCCTGCTCTTGTTTTGTCTCTGTTGCAAAGCCAGAGTGGTATTCTCCTTTGGTTTGTAAATATCTTCCTATTTCACGGCCTCTGGTGTCAACAGAAGACAAATAAACAGACAGTGGCAACCAAGCCTTCTAAATTTTATAACACAGGTTTCCTCAGGGGTCTCTGATCTCTTGATCATTTTTATTTTGCCTGGCGGCTTCAAGACAAACTTTACAGGGAGGGTGATCCTAGAGCGAATGTCTGAAAGATGAGGAACCAGCCCCAATAACTTCTGGAATTGTGTGTCTTCAGGCTTCCGATCAGTGAGAATGTGAGAGCACCAACACCAATATTTGCACAGCAGCAGGTCTTACGTGGGAGGGGCAAGAGTGAGGAAGAGCTATATGAAATGCATGTTATTTTTATTGGCTTGTGGATTAGTCTGCTATTGCTGCATAACAAATTCAATGGCTTAAAAGAACACACATATGGCCAGGCGTGGTGGCTCATGCCTATAATCTCAGCACTCTGGGAGGCTAAGGTGGGTGGTTTACGATGTCAGGAATTTGAGAGCAGCCCGGCCAAAATGGTGAAGCCCTCTCTCCCCTCAAAAAACAAAAATTAGCCAGGCATGGTGGTGGGTGCCTGTAATTCCAGCTACGTGAGAGGCTGAGGTAGAGAGCTGCTTGAACCCGGGAGGTGGAGGTTGCAGTGAGCCGAGATCGCACCACTGCACTCCAGCCTGGGTGACAGAGTGAGAAGCCGTCACAAAAACAAAACACACACACATTGATTATATGAGTTTCTGGAGGTCAGGAGTCCAGGCATGGCTTAGCTGCCATCCTCTGCTTGGGGTCTCAGAAGGCCTGCAATCCAGGTATCAGCTGGGCTGCATTCTCATCTAGAGGCTTGACTGGGGAAGGCCACCTCAGACTGCCGGCAGAATTTATTTCCTGGTGGCTGTCGAATGCATACCTGCCTGCTTCTCCAGTGCCACCAGCAGAGATAATCTCTAACTTCTGGGAAGGCCTGAACTCTCTTCCAAAGCACTCACCAGATTAGGCCAGGCCATCCAGGACACTGTTTTGATTAACTTAATGTCACCTGGTTAGGGAGGGGCTTTACTATACCAGCAAAAAACCTTCTTTTGCTTTATTTTCTTAGTTAGATACAAGTCATAGGTCTTACCCATACTCAAGAGGAGATGCTTACACAAAAGTGTGGACACCAGGGTCATAAATCCCATGGATTTATTTTAGAATTCTGCCCACTACAGGTTGTGTGTGACAATTCATAAAAGTAGCAGTGGTCTGTTTATGCTGCCTTGACAAAATGCTGGACAGAATCTCTCCCTCTCAGTTCTGGAGGCTGGCAGTCTGAGATCAACGTAGTTTGCAGGTAGTTTTCATTCTGAGGTCTCTTCCCTGGGCTCGTAGGCAGCTGCCACCTCTCTCTGTGCCCACATGGTCTTTCTGAGCATGTACGGGGGGAGAGAGAGGATGCAAGGGCCTGTGCATGCCTGCACCAGAATCCCAGGCTCTCTTCTTAAAAGGACATCAATCCTGTCGGATTAGAACCCACGTTCATGGCCTCTTTTAACCTTCATTACGTCTTCATAGACAGTAGTCCCAAATACAGTCACTTTGGACATTAGGGTTTCAACTTAGGAATTGTGGTGAGAGATACAATTCAGTCTGTAGCAGGCAAAGAAAGTCTTCCAGTTATTCTGCTTATCTCAAGGGATATCTGCTGGGGTATAGCTGCCTTCCCCCAAAAGCATCATGATCCTTATCTATTATAATATGATCTTGAGCAAATTACCTGCTCTAGGAGATGTTTTCCTCCAACTAAAATGGTGGTTGGCAATATTACCTTATTGGTACTTAGGGCATCCTTGTGAGCCAAGCGAGAACTGGGAGCTGTTGCTATTTTTTGCAGTGGAATAACGAGAGGTTCAGGAGGGACCTGCCCTCCAGACCCCATCTGAAGGATGCATGCGTTGGTTGGACCCTGCCTTTATTCCCCTCGCTGTGGATTCCTCATGTTAGCCTGCACCACGAGAGTGGGTACAGTGTGCCAGCAAACAACATGCCTTTGGTCACAAGATAATAGAGTAAATTTATACGGTGATACTTGTTATTATTTTTTTGAGACAGAGTCTTGCTCTGTCACCAGGTGCCAGGCTGGAGTGCAGTGTCGCAGTCTCGGTTCACTGCAATCTCCACCCCCTGGGTTCAAGCAGTTCTCCTGCCTGAGCCTCTCTAGTAGCTGTGACTACAGGCGCATGCCACCACGCCCAGCTAATTTTTGTATTTTTTGGTAGAGACGGGGTTTCACCATGTTGGCCAGGATGGTCTTGATCTCTAGATCTTGCGATCCGCCCACCTCGGCCTCCCAAAATGCTGGGATTACAGTCGTGAGCCACCGCGCCTGGCCAGTGATAATTCTTTTAAAAGGAATACCTAAGAATCAAAATTCCATGTGCTGAAAGGAAGGTAAAATATTAATACATCTGGAGCTATGGCTCCTGCCTGTAATTCCAGCACTTTGGGGGGCTAAAGCAGGAGGATCACTTGAGCCCAGTAGTTTGAGACCAGCCTGGGCAACATGGCAAGACCTTATCTCTACAAAAAATACAACAAAAATTAGCTGGGCATGGTGGCGCGTGCCTATAGTCCCAGCTACTGAGGAGGCTGAGGTGGGAGGATCACTTGAGCTGGGTAAACCATGATTACCACTGCACTCCAGCCTGGGTGACAGAGACCCTGTCTCAGAAACAAAAACCACCAATGTAAAGTACATCTGGTCTCCAGAGGGGGCCTTTTTAAAATTCAAGGTGACTTATTTAAAAGAGGCCCTGTTTGGAATTGGACTGCAGTGAATGGGGGTTGCTTTAAATATGCCCCCCTCTGTATTCTGGAAGTGATTTTATGCCTTTGAAAACAAGTTGGCTTGGGGTGGTCAACCCTGCTTTTAGGTAATGTTGAGGATGTGGGAAATGCAACCATAAGCTTGCAGGAGAAATGGGGCCCCAAGATTAAGGGACTTGGGTAGAATTGGGCATCTTTCTGAGAAAGCAAATTAATGATAAAGAAAAATAGAATCTTTGGCTGGTTTGATGTTTATGTGGATGCACTTGAAATACGATGTAGGCAATGCTGTCTCACTTTTGGGAGGATGATACTAAATAACTTTTGAAAACCTCCTTTCCTCCCTTGTTCTGTCCTACTCATGTATGCATTTTTTTAACTGCAAAAATGCTTTTTAGCCTAATCTCTCTGTAATTGATTGTGATGTCAGATTTTTAGGTGAAGACCCATCAATAATCAATAGACTGTTAAAGATTAACTAGTGAGCAAGAAATTCGTTATAAAAGTATGTATATAACAATAATATTCAAATATTGTTAAAAGACCATGTGCTTATGTGTTTTGAGTATACATAAAGTGGATATATTTTGTATCTGCATTGTAAATTCCAAAAATTTCTAGTTATACCTTTTTTTTATTAGAAAGCATAAGAAAGAAAGAGTATGGGAAATTGAAATGGCTGGCAGTAAACAAATAATATGCCAGTACAAGTGCTGCTTTTATCTTGACGTAGACATATTAAGACATGTATTTTGTAATGTAGACTATAATTTTCTATTGTTGAGCTTGTCCATATACAGTGTAGTTATCATTTTGAGATAGTAAAAATCCTTCATGCCCTGATGCTAGATTTGTATATTAATTCATTTAGCAGAAGGGTATTGATATTAAGTGTAATCAGCATGAATCACTTTCAACTTTCTTTTAGGCTAAAAAGGATAATGTAACTCCTTTAGTTTTCTTTCCATCTCCCTTTTTCCCCACACCCGTTTTTAAAATAGCAGTGCTCTTCATACTGTCAGAATTTCATGTTGTGACACCCTACTCAGAAGTTATGACAGCAGGGTAATGACAGCAACTGCCTCCTGAGAATCAATCAGGCAATTAATTTTGTAAATGAAATGCTGATTATACAAAGCTTCACATGAGAGGCCCAGTGATTAAAATCAATTTAACAAATTGTTTCAGGTGGGACTTGATTAATAATTTTCTATAAATGCTAAGGATATATGACCAGCATACCTTGTTGTTGCTGTTACCATCCAGCAATCTATAAAAATCTACAGGTAAGCTCTGTCTATCTATCTTTATATTATTGAGAGTTTGCCTGTTTACATAAGTAGGCCTAGATAACAATGAAAATGGAATGCATTTTTATATTTTTATATTATCCCAGTTCATGTTTTCCTGTGTTCTGTTTTAAAAAACGTTGCCCAGACAGGTTTGAGTTCAACCAAGTTAAATATGTTTTTTCTATATAGTACATTTTAGATTTTTCTCATGTTAATATATGTTATTGGTCTTAAAGAATGGCATGTGCTTTATACAATTTTCCATTCTTAATTACAGTAACATCTATTAATATAATTTGGGAAATACTATTTTTAAAATACTAGCAATAGTGACGTTAGAGCATAGAAATTAAAAAATGCCTATGTTTGGAGCATTATAATTTGAATTCAGAAGTCACTTGGAATAGGAGATGGATGTCTTTCCAACATTCACATACCAAACATTTATTAAGTGCCTGTTATAAGTCAGACAGTGTATCGATTTTCATAATTTTATTACTTAACACTTGACACAGCTAGGAAGAAGTACACTATTATTTAGAAAAGGATGGCTTGGAGTGAGGTAGGGCTTAAAAGACGCACTTGGGTTTCTTTAATTTTGGCTTTTTATTAAAGAAATAATAGGAATAATAGTTGTCCATTGGGTGTCAGAAGTTGGGGTTATAAGAAAAATTAGAAAGAGGAAAACAACATATCTGACCTTAAAGAACTTGCTGTGTGATAAAGGAGACGGATATAAACAGAGAGTTGTAGTTGATTGTGGTAAGTTTAGTTTCTGTTAAGTAATAGAGCTGTGGTGAACGGAGGAGCCTTGTGAAGGCCAGCCACTGAATCCACTGGTACTTGACGGGTCTGCAAGTGCTTCTTCCATTTACAGGACAACCACAGCTGTGCTGGGTACGGAGTGTTCTAGAAATGGGCTTGGAGTTGGGTGCTCAGCTACCGGCTTCGCGGTGTACGAGAGGGCTGTTCAGGTACAGGGCAGGCCGAGGCGTGATGGGTAGCAGGGCACATCACCTTGAGGCGAACCTTCTTTATTTGAATTTGTCCTTCTGAATTTTGGATTTTTCAGACCCCTTTATGTCCTCATTCTTACTTTTGATCTTCAAGGAAGTTTATTGATAAGACTTCTGATCAAAGAATGCAACAGAAAAGAGAATTCTCTCTAACAGCCCACATTCTTTTTGGTACCACAGTATAATTGGAAGGTCTGGCAGGGAGGGAGAAGGGATGATTCTAGAATTATAGCATGTTAGAACAGTAAGAAACTTCATCCCATTTGCCCTTTAATTAAAAAAAAAAAAAAATTAGCCAGGCATGGTGGCACACGCCTGTAGTCCCAGCTACTTGGAAGGCCAAGGCAGGAGAATCGCATGAACTCAGAAGGTGGAGGTTGCGGTGATCTGAGATTGCATCTCTACATTCCAGCCTGGGCTGCAGACTAAGAATCCGTATCAAAAAAGCAGGCAGATGTTGTGACTCACACCCATAATCCCAGCTCTTTGGGAGGCCGAGGCAGGAAGATCACTTGAGCCCGGGAGTTTGAGACCAGTCTGGGCAACATAGCAAGACCCCATCTCTACAAAAAATAAAAAATTAGCCAGGTATGCTGGCACATGCTTGTGGTCCCAGCTATGTGGGAGGCTGAGGTGGGAGGATGGGTTGAGCCCAGGAATTTGAGGCTGCCGTGAGCCGTGAGTGCACCACTGCACTCTAGCCTGTGTGACAGAGCAAAGACCCTGTCTTAAAAAAATAAAACAAAACAAAACAAAAAAGGCCCACAAAAGTTTTATTTTGAAATTTACAGCAAAGTTGCAAGAATAGAGTAGAGAAATCCTGTGTATCTTTTATTTTGATGCCTGACATTTCTACATTTTGCTACATTTACTTTATTATTCTGTCTATTCCTCCATCCATCCATCTGTTCATCCATCATTTATTTTATTTGTACTGTAATGCACTTTCTTAGAATCATTTTTGAGAGTAGGTTGTATACATCCTGCTTCTTTACTCCTGGATACTTCAGAATGTATTTCAGAATGTAAGAGCAAGCATATGCTCTTACAGACACTTCAGTGTATTTATCACTGTCAGGAAACTTAAATTTGATGACATACTTTAACCTCTTATCTGTGTTCTAATTTTGTCTATTGTCCTAATAGCATCTATATAGCAGTCTTCTTTCCTCCAGTGTAACAGTCTGTCTGACCTTTATATGTTGAATTTACTTGCCCTATTTTTTTTTAAGAACCTGAGATTTGACTATATATTAGTCATGTTAACTTGTTTTTCTATAATTAATCACATTACAAGATATATGCTTTCACTTAGTTACAGCTCTGACAAAGTAGATATCTAATAGTACCATATCTCTGAGAAGTATTTTAAAACCAGGGACAAGTGACCTGTGTATCAGTACAGCAAGCACCGTTTGTCCCAAGATAGGTAATTTTCATATTTTAATTGGCATTTTAAAAGTTGCTTATTTAAAATATTGATAAAATAGTTTGAAAGAGGCATGGTAGCAACCACAGGGATTGCTGGGGAAATTCGTAACTTCTCCGTCTTTGGGTAGTGCCCTGATGCGTGTTTGGAATTGTTTATTTTTGCAAATCACACTAAACATCTTTTGAATGGTTTGTCTGAGGGAGGTATTATTTTTACTTGAGAGGTGGGGAAATTGAGGCTGAGAGCACTTGAATTTACTTAACATTTCATCACCAGTCAGAAGTAGGAGAGAGATGTGAACCCAGGTGTACCTGATGACATACTTTTGTGCTCTTTCCATTTTACTGTAGATGGCAAATTGCTTTTTCTGTGCGCAGATTCTGATACTGCCCGCAACTCCGCAGGATAAAAGATTCTGAGGCTTACTGGACTTAGGAAAAATAATACTAGGATTGATTAGCAATGTCTATCTTCTGCTCATTGATGGAGGAGTAGAGGGTTTCCATGCCTTATTGATTATTCTGGAATTATACTTTCATATAATATGATAAAAAATCTGTCCTTTAAAAAAAAAAAAGCCTGATATGTGCCAAGAACTTGAATATATTATCTCCGATTCTGTAACAGCTCTGAAATGATAGTGGTAGTGTTCTCTGTGTACAGATGCATTAACTGAGGTGCAAAGAAGTTAAGTGGAAGCTTTCTTCAGCATCACATAGCGACAGCAGTGGGGTTAAAGTTTGACATATTCTCACAAAAGCTGCTTTCTCAATTTGAATGTATATTTGTATGGGAAATATACTATATTATTTCTCCTTCTTAAATAAGTGCTTGCTGCTAGGCTGTCAGTAGTGCCACATGGATCTGAACGATACTGCATACTTAGAGATGTAAATGTTAGAAAGTGTTAAAGCCATGATAAGAGCTTTACAGTTTTTTTTTGGGTAGCAAGAGTAACAAATGTAAGGGAAAATGGAAATATATTCTGTTACTATTTTGGTATTACTTTTAGATCTAATTTACTTTCAAAATAAACAATATATATAGCCTTTGGTTTGTTTATAAAATTATTACATTTGCTAAATTAAATTTAAAAGTGTAGTTTAGTCAGACAGTAATTTACTCATTGAACTGACTTACAAGCTGCTGAGCTTTGGAGATGAAGCTAATAATAGGTTTTGCCAATTTATAAAAATCAGGCAAAAACTAGAGAACCGAAATAGTCTGCCTTTCTGGACTTATTCTGTAGCACCTGGATGATACTGTAAATGGGCCTGATACTTGTTTTCCTCCTCTTCTGAACTCCTTTCCTCTGGGACAGTCTGGGTTGGGGGACAGACATTGATCAAGTAGTCAAGCAGATGAGCCCACTGTTACTCTGAGAGGATCCTGCCCGGGCCTGGAGTTCAGGGAGGGCTTCTCTAAGGACATGATGTTGGAGCTGAGTTCTGCAGGAGGAGAGCAGAACTTGTTCTAGGTCAAAGGATGGCATGTTGGAAGGCCCACTGGTGGAATGTATGTGATTTTTCTAGAGCCCCGTGGAGGCCAGTTTGGTTGGAGGGGAGATTTCCTGCTGGCAGTGATGATGGGTCCCACAGACTGACTTGGTGAGGAGCTGGCTGTGGTGGAGAGGAGTGGAGGGGTCAGGACATGTTCTGGATTCTGACTTGGACATCTGGGTGGATGGGGTGTCTTTGAGATCAGAGAGAGACGGAGAGGAACCTGCAGACGTCTGGGCAGGAATGTTGCACACAGAGTTCTGGGGACTGGAGGAAGCAGCCAAGGAAGCAGCATTTGGGAGACAGAAGCTTGGGGAGGTGATGGAAGCCATGGTCTGGGTGAACTTGTGAAAAGTGAAGCTTTGTCTGCAGGGAGGGGAGTCTAGAAGGGTCTTTTCCTCTTCTATCTAGTGGTTATCAAAAGGACTACATTCTCCTTAGAGCCCTGCTAACATTCCTTCTCTAGTTAACAAATGTTAATTATGCCAGGCATTGTGCTAAGTGCCAGGTATGCAAAGATGAATAAGACAAAATTTTCACCTTTAATTAACAGTCTGCTGGGGAGACAGGAAAATATGTAGATTAAATTATTGAGTGGTTTTGCTCTGACTTCAATTTGCTAATCTGTTAAGAGTAAAAGAAAAGAGATTGAGGAAGCTCTTTTTATGTGATAAATCCTGCGGTATCTCATTTAATCCACCAGTAGCACTGCAAGGTGAGTGTGACCGTATTCTGTTGAATAGCCTAAGTCTACATGGTGAATAAGCAGCACAGACAGGATTCTCACCCAGGTTTGTCTGACTTGAAACCCCCTGCCTTTTCCCTCTTACAACCTCTTCCTCAAATTATGTTTCTAAACTTTGGATTTATTTTATATATTAGAAAAGATGTAGGAATTTGAAGTGGTCAAGAGGTGGTCACCTAAAAGCAAATATGGAATTGTACTTGCATAGCAAGAGTAGTAAGGGGGGCCGGGCGCCTCACGCCTTACGGGGCTCACGCCTGTAATCCCAACACTTTGGGAGGCTGAAGCAGGCGGATCGCAAGGTCAAGAGATCAAGACCATCCTGGCCAACATGGTGAGACCCCGCCTCTACTAAAAATACAATAATTAGCTGGGTGTGGTGGCATGTGCCTGTAGTCCCGCCTACTCGGGAGTCTGAGGCAGGAGAATCCCGTGAACCAGGTAGGCAGGGGTTGCAGTGAGCCGAGATTATGCCATTGCACTCCAGTCTGGGCATCAGAGTGCGACTCTGTCTGGAAAAAAAAAAAAAGAGTAGTAAGGGAATGAGAGGCTTCCTGGGGACCAGTGGAAAGGTTTCTGTGCAGATCTGCTTCAAGAATGCCGATGCTTGGATTTACACCAGTCTTGATGAATAGCTTTGGTGGTGAGTCCCTTCGCCACCTCTTCAGTGTTTTCAATGATGAAGACTTGTGTGAAATCGTATGCTGATTGCATTGATGGTTGATGTCAAACTACAAAATATAGTTACTATAATATGTTAGATCCAAATCAAAATCTGAAAAAAATCTCATCCTGGTAGAATGGTGATCAGAAATAAGCAAAATGTAAACAAGCAGAGATAAAGACAGACTTCACTAGGGTCAACTCACCAAGTGTCTGATAGGAGATGGGGAGGTAGAGTTTAGTTACAGCTGATGTGAAGATGGGCTGCCAAGGGCACAGAGCTTTTACACTGTATTTTTAGCAGTTCAGGTTCTGGAAAAAGGAAGCAAGAACTGTTCCCATCCTCTCCCCCTAAATTACCTTTTGTGTTGAGGGGGCTGAGGATAGGTATATGTCTTGCAGAAAAGGGAAATAGCTTATAGGTATCTTCAAATATATCCTGCCAAAGGACCAAAGTAATCCCAATGGGTCTAAATGACAGGGAGCAGACTTTTGTTACAGAGGAGGAAGAAATTCATAACGTTCATTGTAGATGCTTTGAAGGGATTTGTATGTGCATCACTTATGGACCAGTGAGGCTCTCTGCAGTTCTAAGGTTCTGAGTTTCATTGCCGAATCTTTGAGTCTTTTGTCAGGGTGTCTTAAGAACTGTGATTCACATCAGAATATATTAAAGTGCTTGCAAATACATGGCATATGTTGTCATTATTTGATAGGGCAAGCCAGGGGTCTTTGGATGGGTTTCTAGAGTGAGTTTCATGAACTCCTGACACTGTATGCTAAATTGGGGATTCCATGGTTCCACAGATACGTATGTTCTGTACACCTTGCTTAAGAAAACCAAAACCAAGACTAAAACACAGGTCATCTTTCTGTCAGTTATGAGTGTTTTGAGGTCTCTCCCCCAACACTGGTAATGATGTCATAGTTAGAGGGCATCAATAATTTGGTGGTTCTTACAGTTAATAACAAAACAACCTTTTCTGCTTTGTCCAATATCTTTAAAAAAATTTTTTTTTTGTAATCCCAAGTAGCTGGGATTACAGACATGTGCCACCATGCCCAGCTAATTTTTCCATTTTTAGTAGAGAAGGGGTTTCACCATGTTGGCCAGGCTAATCTTGAATTCTGGACCTCAGGTGATCTGCCCGCCTTAGCCTCCCAAAGTGCTGGGATTACAGGTGTGAGCTGCCATGCATGGCTGGTCTTGTCCAATATCTTAGAATCCCATTTATTGATCCTTTCTATACCACTGGAAAATGTGGCAAATATTCCTATATTGACAAAAGGAACTTCTCTGTGTTGATACCCACGTTCAAAGTTCTCGTGTTAGTTCAAGTCTTACTAAGCAGGCATTATTTTGTTGTGAGTTGGAGTAAAAAAACAGTGGTTTTAGGTGAGGGTTGCATGTTATCCTACTTCAGTCTGATGATCGCACCAGACCAGAGAAGGGACTGTGGACCCGAGTCATTGGGCATGCGAGATTCGGGCATGAGAGATTCTCTTCGGTGATTACATTCTGCAGTAGTGGTGGCAGTGGTAGCTGAGATTCTTGGTTCTTTCTGGCTTAGAGAGGAGTAGGCACTTGTAGTGCCCACTCATACTTTTGCCTTAAACGGGTTTTCATGCCATTAGGAGAACCTGACCAAGAGTGTGTATTCATTATTATCATTGATTTTACTTGTGTCTTCTGCATGTATGTACAGCAGCTCTAAAGTCTATTCCGCAGTGGCTTCTGGGTGGTGCCACTGACATGTGGCAGGGGACCTCTGCAGTGAGGTGGAGCGGGCCTCCACCGCCCACTGTTCTGTGTGTGCCGTGACCAGGGGGGTGTGCAAGGGAGGAGGACACAGTAGCTGGCCATGTGCAGCCACCTCCTGTTCTCCCTTTCCAGAGAGCCAGAGTAGTGTTTGTAATATGCTCAGGGAAAAACAGGCATTTCGAGCTATATTTAGACACCATCACAGGAAAGTAAACACAGATTGCTTCCCGATACGACATCAACTATTTGCAGGCCGCTGTGGCTGACCCCGATCCTTATCGGGCTTGTTTCACATGGCCGTGATCCATGTGCATCAGTGTTGAAGGAGCTGCACGTGACCTGACGTGTCCTCTACCTGCCTGTGCGTAGTCCGCTGTGTCGGTTTGTTACTGCTGGGCAATGGATTCCCTACTTCTGCACAGTTGGACTGGTCCATTTTTTCTCAGTGAGTAGGTGGACCCTGGGCTCCAGGTGCCCTATGACCTCTGAGAGCCTTTATAGCACTGATGAATTTGATGTCGATAATAATTGCAAGGTAGGTTTTATTTCTTCTTTAGTGAATGAGAAAACTTAGAAATAAGGTCACAGCATACTCGAGGTCTGTGGTGGGACAGGCTGTGAATCCGTTCTGAATCCAGAGCCCCTGCTTCCCTGCTGGGCAGTGCCATGTGGTACACAGCTGCAGACGTGAATAAACAGCCCCCGCCCCATTTGAGCGAGAGAATTAGAGTCGGAACAGGTTTCAAAAGTTTTCTTTAGTTACTAGTAAGAGAATGTTGTTTCCCAGACAATGGTTCAAAAGGGAAAGAGTGTTCCATCCGCCCTTGTTTAATTTTCATGCGTAGAAATGATGATAGATTGACAAGATTGATAGTTCTTTCTGTGGGTTTTCTTGTTTTTTGTGAACCATTTCTCCAACTTGTGGTTGAAGGAATTGGGTTGAAAAAAGTAGTAAGCTGTGATACTCATAAAGACATATCTACTAGGCTGGGTGCGGCAGCTCATGTCTGTAATTCCAGCACTTTGGGAAGCCAAGGCAGGTGGATCACAAGGTCAGGAGTTCAAGATCAGCCTAGTCAACATGGTGAAACTCTGTCTCTACTAAAAATACAAAAATTAGCTGAATGTGGTGGTGGGCGCCTGTATTCTCAGCTACTTGGGAGGCTGAGGCAGGGAACTGCTTGAACCCAGGAAGTGGAGGCTGTCATGAGCCGAGATTGCACCACTGCACTCCAGCCTGGGTGGCAGAGCGAGACTCCATCTCAAAAAATTAAAAAAAAAAAAAAAAAAAAGTCGTATCTAAGAAACTATGTCCTTAATTTGATATTTAGGAGCAAATACAATTACACAGATATCTTTTACTATAAATACATGTGTAAGGATACTCTGAAAGTGTGATAATGGAGTATCTAAATATAAAAAGGATAAAATACATCTAAAACATACTAAAAGTACATAAGCAAATTGTTCTTTAGCTTGGATCATCTTAAAAAGGACAGTTGGATTCCCAGGCCAGCCTCTGAAAGCCTGTTTAACATGTGGTATAGCTGAATTGTGCCACCCAGTATGCTTAGAAGAATCTATATACAAACATGTCTTAAAAATAGACGGTGTATTTCTTCCTTAGTTAATAGTCCCAGAGATGGGAAACTTGAGGTTACTGGAGGTTGAAACTTGAGGTTGCTGTGGCAGTTTCCCCAAAGGAGATCCTGGCAAGGGTGTATGTGGGTGAGAGAGAGAGAGAGGCAGTAACTCCTACCTACGTGTACATCCAAAAGCTTACTTGAATAAGGAGGAAGAAAGTCTTATCAAGTAATAAAATTGCATTAGAAGCCAAGTGACTAAACCCAGACTGGTTAGGTTAAGAGCTCTTTGAAAATGGTGATGTGTATATTGTGGCCTTAGCAGCACTTGTCTTACTCTGCGGAGTTGAAACTCAAGCTGCAGCAGTTGTGGAATGCCGTCTAAAAGGAAAACAGGACAACCTATTAGAGAAGTTGTTGAGGACTATTTTTGATGTGGGTGATAACCCTGGTAGAGCATAAACTTTATGTGAGAAATGAAAATGGTCAACCCGGATAGATGTTAAAAAACATAAAATTGGCCAGGTGGGGTGGCTCACGCCTGTAATCCCAGCATTTTGGGAGGCCGAGGCGGGTGAATCACTTGAGGTCAGGAGTTCGAGACCAGCCTGGCCAACATGGCAAAATCCTGTCTCTTCAAAAAATACAAAAGTAAGCCGGGCATGGTGGTGTGTACCCATAATCCAAGCTACTCAGGCTGAGACACAAGAAACACTTGAACCCAGGAGGTGGAGGCTGCAGTGAGCCGAGATCATGCCACTGCATACCAGCCTGGGTGACAGAGCAAGACCCTGTCTCAAAAAACAAAACAAAACAAAAAACATAAAATTGCTTCAGGTTAGATACGAATATGAGAAGCAGGTTGGCCTTTCTCTTCTGCGGAAGTCCTAGATTTTATTTATTTATTTTATTTATTTGAAACAGAGTCTCACTCTGTTGCCCAAGCTGGAGTGCAGTGGTGTTATCTCAGGTCACTGCAACCTCCACCTCCCGGGTTCAAGCAATTCTCCTGCATCAGCCTCCTGAGTAGCTGGGATTACAGGTGCCTGCCACCAGGTCTAGCTAAATTTTTGTATTTTAGTAGAGATGGGCTTTCACCATGTTGCCCAGGCTGGTCTTAAATTACTGAACTCAGGCAATCTACCCACCTTGGCTTCCCAAAGTGCTGGGATTACAGACGTGAGCCACTGCCCCTGGCCGATTTTTGGTTTCTTTCAGGGACTAGTAGTGAGAAGCAGGGGTTGAGACCCTCAGTCATACATATTTAATGCTCAAAATAGTGAGAGTACACAGCAGGGTGGATTTGGACTCTGGACGAATATTTAATAATAGGCCATAAGGAGAAGTTAAAATTAAATAATTTGCACTGTACGAATATCTGTTTTTCTATCTGAAGTCTCATTGAAAGATATTTGGTACATTTTGAGAGGTTCAGATAATCTGTGTATTTCATGCTTTCGATTTTCAGAAATCTCAGGGTTAAGCTAACATTTTTGACATGGTGCAAATTAACTGAATTTTAAGTAGGACTGTGAGAGTTGATGGCAGTGATAAGACAGATATTACAAAACAATTTTAGTCACTGATAAGATGAATTTGCTGCACTGTTATCTATAGCATTAAAACATAGACATTTCAATCATTTTCCCGTTTAACATTTCTGCTTTAATTAAGGCAGTTTTGGTCCTGTACTATTTGAAGTGAAATAAGTAGACCTTTCCTCTGCCCTGGGCTGTCTAGATTGAATGTGAAGATACGACTGCCTCAGGGCCCCGTATTGGAAATTTAGCCTGAAATTTGATTTACTCAGCCTCTCCGTAGGCCCTTCATTCACTTGGCTGATTTCGAAATCACCAGCTCAGCATTGATTTTCATACTTCCATAAAAAAGTTTTATCTTTTGCAAGAAAATCTAGAAAATAATCACATTTTATTTTTATCGGGCATACATTCTAATTTAAATAATTGTGAGAAAATGAATTCTTTGCCCTAGATTTTAGTATTATTACAAATATACCAACATCTATGTTTGTACACTTAATTATGAAGGCAGCTCAGGTTGTATAAAATCAGTGTATTATTTGGGCAAAAAAATATACTGTTATTTTAAGTCCAAACACTATCTTGACTGGTGAAAGTAGTAACAGTTTAAAATTGCATCACTCGGTGAGTTTTGAGCAGATCAATTCTTTGTAGGCTGTGGGGCCTGGGGCAAAGCACCCTCTTTCCTCTCACGTCCCCCACAGAGCTTCATTTAGGTGAGATGGGTTCCCGGCACATTCCGGTGAGTGCCTCGGGACTGAGCTCAGGTAATTCCTATAGGAGGCCTTTGTTAAAACTCATGGCACACCCAGTGAGACACTCTCTTCTTGCTGTGCCTTGGTGCCTTGTCCCTTCAGGATGTCTGCCGTGTTGCACTGTGACCTGTTTAGTCTGTCTCCTTCAGTGCATCTCCAGGACATGGAGGCTTGTTCATCCTTCTGCTTCCAATGCAGGCACAACGCACATAGTAGGTGCTTAGTAAATGTGTGGTCAGTGGATTCACCAGATCCATAAAGTGAGCATCAGAGTACTGAGGAAGGAAGAGAAGGGGAGGGACCCCTGCAGCCTTGGAGTGGGAGTGCCAGTGGAAGGGAGGACTGGCAGTTCTCAGGGTCTGCATGCCTGCCTTCCCTTTTCAGCTCTCCTCCATCCTAGCGTCAGCCGTCACCTCTGCCACGAGACTGTCCTTGCCAAGCACGTCAGGGGCCTCCTTGTCAAGTACGTCAGTGGCCTCCTTGTCAAGTATAGCAGAAGCCTTTACCCTTCACCTGACCATTCCTGGGCTGCATTTGGCACGCCTGTTTGTTGCTACACCTGACTCCCTCCCCTCGTAATACCACACTCTCCAGAGTCTCTAACTACATTTTCTGACCATTCTTCCAGCTTGTCTGTGGGCTCATTTTCCTGTTTCCCTTAAGCGGTGATATTCTCTAGGATTCTGTTCATACCCATTGTTTTCCTTTCACATATTCCTCCTAAATAAAGTTCATGGGTTTTATTGCTTCCTATTGATTAATTCATCAATTAATGTGCTGGTTACACTGTTGAACTTACGCCCCGGAGATATAATAGTGAATAAAACAGAGAAAAACTCTGCCCTCTGGGTGCAGATGTCCTCTCTGCTGACTTCTCTACTGATTTTTCTAGGTCAGCCCTTCCTCCCCAAGCTGCAACTCATTGTGTATCTTCCTTCTGGGTATTTTCACCTGGATTTCATATCAGAGCCTCAAGTTCCCTGTGTAGACCGCTGAAGGCTTCCGCTCCTGGGGAGACGGTGATTGGCTTCTCCCTCTGCACGCTCCATCTCACTTGGCTGCTGGCTTCCATCACTGCTTTGGTCTCCAAATCCTGCTGCATTTCCCTCCTGTGACTTGGAGCTGGGCTTGCTTCCTCCCACCACTGCTGCCAGTTCAGGACCTCAGCCTCACCTGCCTGCCACGGCAACCTGACCTGCTTCCAGCCAGGTCGGGTGCTCAAGGAAGCAGTCCTGTGTTCTTCTGTCAGAGGCATTCTGCGCCTGTAGGGTGCCCTGCAGGGCGCACCCATGTTCTGGCTTCTGCCTGTTTCAGCATCTTCTCTGCAGATTCATGCTTCACTTGGATCCAGAAGTTTTTTTATTTCCTGATGCACAACAGGCAGTTCATCTGCCTTGAGCCGGTGCCTTTTCTTGTGCTGTTTCTTCTGCCCTGTGGTACTGTATGTGCTGTTCCTTCCCACCTTGAACGTGTTATTCCCCTTTATCCTGATTTTTTTTTTCTTTTTTTGAGACAGTCTCACTCTGTCACCCAGGCTGGAGTGCAGTGGCGTAATCTCGGCTCACTGCAGCCTCTGTCCCGTGGGTTCTATCGATTCTCCTGCCTCAGCCTCCCGAGTAGGTGGGATTTCAGGCATGTGCCACCATGCCCAACTAATTTTTATACTTTTAGTAGAGATGGGGTTTCACCATGTTGGCCAGGCTGTTCTCAAACTCCTGGGCTCAAGTGATCTTGAGCCTGCCACCACACCTGGCTAAATTTTTGTTTTTTTGTAGAGACAGGGTCTTGTGATCTTGCCAGGATGGTCTTGAACTTATCCTGCTATTTCATAGGCCTTCCTGAAAGTCCCCATGTACTTTCCTCAGTGTGAACATAGCATCTGGTACACAGTAGGGATCAATATGTGGTTTTGGAAGGGCAGAGGAGGGAAGGAAGGAGCTGTTGGGTGAAGGCTGCCTGCTGCTGTAGCACCGGATAAGGGCCTTCCTCCTCATTGCTTTGTTCCTTTGGCACTCTGGGATGTAATGGGCTGAGGCTCCACTCCTGGCCCTTCCATATGACCTTGGCCCTGCAGCCCAGGGCCTGACTCACCAAACCAAAAATAAAATTCAAAGTCTACTTGTGAGCTGGTTGTGTTTGGTAAGATGCTGACTTACATGGGGAGAGGTTCTGTGACTCACAGTCAGGGTGCTCATCCCTGCACACTGCTGGTCTTTGAACAAAATCTTTACCCTGGACATGTGTATTATCTAAAATCTATCTTTTCACTTCTTAATGAACACTCGGTTGCACGAAGGTTTGATGAAGACTTGCAGACTCAGTTCCAAAATAAAATCATTGTTCTAAGAATACTTTGAAGGCAGAAAATGCCAATCAGTCAATACCCCCTGCTCTTGTTACTAGTAAGCTAAAAGGAGGTGGGTGAGCTTAACTATCATGTTCTTTTCGTGTATGTATAATTGAATTTTCGATGCAAATGTTTTCTCTCTGCTTATGGTGCAAAATCTATTTTAGTATTGTTTACTCCAGAGCTCTCTTAATTGTTAAAATCTTTCTAAAAGTAAAACATGAAATTTCTTGTATCCAACTAGGTTTTTTCCTTAATGGCTTGCTGGGTTTTTATTTGTGAGGTCATTGTTTTTATTATTTTCAAAACTTAAGGACAGTTGTGTTATTAATGCGTATGTTAACATAACTGAAATTCCTGCCTTATTAATAAATACTGAATTAATAAACCACCTTCTTTTATGTCTTCACAGGGCAGCCCTATGGATCCAGTGGTGATGAAGAGACCTCAGTTGTATGGCATGGGCAGTAACCCTCACTCTCAGCCTCAGCAGAGCAGCCCGTACCCAGGAGGTTCCTATGGCCCCCCAGGCCCACAGCGGTATCCGATTGGCATCCAGGGTCGGACTCCTGGGGCCATGGGAGGAATTCAGTACCCTCAGCAGCAGGTTTGTGCTGGTCCCTCCACCCCCTGCTTTTTTGTGATCATTTTATCTTTGCCTCTTGCTATCTGCCTAAGATTGGTGTTAAAGAGATTTCCGGGGCATTTCACGGATTTTTTGTTTTTATTTTTATTGTTTCTTTAAGTAATCACAGGTATAATTTCCTTTTCTTTCTTTTAAAGATGGAAAGGTGAGCTTCTTAAAGTAGACAAAATACCTGTTTGGTAGAAGGGCAGCAGTCCCAGTTGTGTTTGATAGATGCACTGTGTCATAAATTTGCAGCTGATTGTAATAGATGTAAGCTCTGAAGTGAACTTGGCATTCTAACATTTCTGTCAGACTGTGTCCAATTTTGAGCTGTGAATAGGCTATCTTAAGGTTAATTTTCAAGTCATTTAAAGGCCTTTTCCAATGAGGATGGCATCAAGTTTTTAAAATTGAAAAAAAAAAAAAAAGTTTAGTCTCCCAAAGTTATTTTGCTTTCATTTCTTAGCAAGTTATTTATTTCTTCTGTACCTTTTGAAAAAGTTTTCTGTATTTCATGTAAGAGGATTTGATGTGCATCTGTGTTCTTAGGTCTTGATGGATTTTGTGTTTTTACTTAAAAAAGACTTGTCCTGCTCTTAAAAGACTCAATATTTTCCTCCTTTTTCTCTAGAATCAAATGGAGTCACCTTAGATGACCATTTACCCCTTCTAGCAGTAGTAAACCTAGTCTTTTGGATATTTGAAAGAATACCCCTTTGTGCTGGCTGGAGGAAGGATGAAAACTGGAAAAGACTAAATTATATTCAGACTTGTTAGGGTATTTCATTACTAGGAACACCAGAAAGGTTTATTACGTTGCCTAAGCCCCCAGGGAGTGGGTCGGGCTGATGCTCATGTGTGTTTACTGCGCCAGGCTAGGGTATCTCATGGTGGTGCCACCGCCCCAGGAAGTGCTTCCATCTGACCAAACATCTTCTGTTGAGGGGGAAAAGTTAGATATAACTTCTCTTCTCTCTAAAGTAGATATGGAGAATGATTGAATCATACATGATGGTACATAGCTGTATATTAACAGTTCATTAGTAGGTTGCTTCTGAGTCTTTTATACACTGTTGATCTGTATTGTGATTTATTTCATCATTGTTATTAATTTATTATTAAAATTTATTGTAATTATAATATTGCATAAGTCTATGTTATAATAGCATGGCATGGTGGCGCCCTCCTGTAGTTCCAGCCACTCAGGAGGCTGAAGTGGGAGGACCGCGTGAGCCCAGGAATTTGAGTCCAGCCTAGGCAGTGTATTGAGACCCTACAAAAAAGAAATCAGATAAGTCTTTTATTTCTAAAATAAGCAATAAAATGTTGTCTTTTGTCTTTATTTTGCTCCCACTTGGATGATATTTTTATATTAAGGCCATTGTGGGGGAAGATGGAGGTAGCTCAGCCTTTGAATCCTAGGTGCAGACTGATCACCCTTTGCTGTTGTCTGAAGACCTCACCCCTGGATTATTGAAGGTTACCCACTCAGAATTCTAGCAGTCAGTTGCATACTTAATTGTACTCTTAATGTTTTCCACATTATTCCTTTTTTCCAGGACTGTTTTGCTGCCTAGAGTAAAAATCTTTAGTTGTGGCTGCTAACTGTGAGAGGGAGATAATTTGTAAATGATGAAAAGTAAGGTGAAAGAGTTGCAATTTTCTCTCCTTCGTTTTAGTTTTAGAGAAACTTCACCTTTAATTGAGAGGAAGAAGGCCCAGGCAGATAGCTCCTCAAGTCCACATTGCACTCTGTAGCTGATTTTATGTGGGATCTAATAGTTGTGGATGATGCTGTGGCCACAGGAAGAGAGCAGAGATGGGAAGGTGGTAAGCAGCAGTGGGACCGGTGGAGAGAAATGGATGCTTGCCACTCGTGGTCTCCATATCTTGCTTTTCACCATGTTTCCCTGATGTGAGATTAAAAAGTCAGTTTCAAAAGGCACTATTCATGCCAAGCAGCTGATCTCCATGGTCTCTGAAGGAGTTAAGTCTTACTAGAAGTTCTTGATGTTGGCTTACTTTCCAGTCCCAAAGTGTGTGTGAAAGAATGATTACCTAGGAAATGTTTTTCATTATTTTCTTTCCCAGATGTGTAAAGCTAAAAGTAGAGGACATACACAAGTATATAGAGTAATCTCAATTTTCTTAGCTTCTTCCATTTATTTAATCCCTTTGACTCTTCTACACTTTTTAAATCCAATGACTCTTAGATTTATTTGAAGGAACAAATTGATGTAGATTGCCCATCAAGTATTTCAGCAAAGTTTTAATTAAGATTTTAGATTAGATATTTTACTGCTAACCAGAAGAAATACCCAATTCTAATTAAGCACAGATCTTTCTGATAATGAAAGGAAAATAGTATATCTGGTAAGAAATTGAATATCTTGGCTGCAGAAGTGTCAAACTTTCATAATGAGTTAATCAAAGTCATGGGTCTAAATAATAAAAATACTGCCTTTTTACCTTTTCACTTAGTTATAATACAGCTTTGAAATATAGTATCTTGTTGTAAAATTTAAAAGTCTAAAAATACGGAATGCACTTTTGAATGTGTATAACATTTTAAAGAAGGCATACAGCTTTCATAATACCAAGGTCATGTGAATAGTTCTTAATAGTTTTTGAAATGGAAAAAAAAAATAGTGAAGGTTTGGAGCAAGGGTTATTAGAGCACATGCAATCATTTTGTTAGCTTGAGTCTGTGTTCTTTGGTGAGGAATTTTCAGTGAGTTGCTTTGTTTTTGAATTTTGGATAATTATAAATTTGTCCACAAACGAGGTCCTGGCACTGTGATTGGCTGCTGGTCCTATCCATCTTCCCGTAGGATTAATGTAATTGGCTAAGCATTGTTGTAGTTGTGGCTAATAATATTCTTCAGGGAAAAAGTTGAAAGATAATTATGACATTGAGTATTTATTGAGTGGACATCATCACCTAGGCATGACTTTGCTTTGGATGGCTTCCAGAGCTTTCTGTGTTTGGTTTGTGAACCTCTAATGAGCTGAATCCAGTTCATTTAATATTGCTCATATATTTCTGCACAGGATTAAAATGCAGGAATTCAAGTTCGTAAATTGAGTTGCCCACTCACCAGCTGAGTGGTAAGTTGTCTTTGGCTCAGGGGTCACAGTTTGATTCCTGGCTGGCATTCTGCTCCTGTGATAAGAATTTTAAATGAGTATTTTGTTAGAAAGAACTCAGTGTTGATGTGAAATTTAACATGGAGAGTACCACTGTTTATTTTTTGTCTCTGAGAGTCTGAAGGAACTGGCTACTGACTGTTTGATTTTAGTATTACCCTGGTGATCTTTGATTTGTATGGTGATAATTTTGTTTTTGAGATATACTCATGACTGGATCTTTGAAGCATGACATAATAATGGTACATCATTTTAGTCTTTATTAACTGGAACTATATTTGTGGTCCTTGACTTGCCGATTCTCCCATATCATCAGGCAAATACAGGGCTAAACAGATTAGTTTTGCACGGTGCCCTAAAAACTTAGTCTACTTGGGTTTTTATTGAGTTCAGGGGGGAAATGAATTTTCTATGCCTCTGTGGAGAATGTTCTGCCTCTAGGCTTCTGGAATTCAGACCTGGGGTTGGTTAACAGAGTACATTGGTTGATTTCATCTATTAGAGAGCTACACAGAAGATGCATAATTTGTAAGGTTAGTAGAATCTGACTCTGAGTTTTTCAGATTAAAAAAAACAACAGCCTTAAAGACACCAATATAATCTTTGCTGGATCAAGAATGTGGGTTTTCTTTTTTCTTGCCCTTTGTGATCATAAATGTACATGTAGTCCTTTGCCAACTTGTAAAATAAGATTTTCATATAAAATAGCACCCAGGAGAAATAGGTACAGAAGCCAAGTTATTTATTTGTGTCAAGCAGATTTCGATCATGTAGACTGAGATTTTTTCCTGAGTTTTTTGGTAATTGGATTGCTATTTTAACTGTTCTTGTAGATGTTTGATAATATGATACCTGTTGGAATTATAAAATGGAAAAAGGAAAAAAAGCAAAATGAGAGATTTAAGTTCACGAGTGCTTTTATGATGGGAAACATGACTTTTTTTAGTTTTTCAAGACATATCTGTATTGTGAAAGACTTTATAGCAGGATCATAGAATATGATCATTGTTTTGAAATAGAAAATGACAAAATTAAATAGAAACTATTTTTGTTAAGGTGATTCATCTGAACTTACTACTTCACACTGAAGTAAAAACAATTTAAAACAGGTTTTCTTGAAGAGGGCTTGAAAAAGTAATTGGTATTCTAATTTTGCTGCGTGTTTTTTGAGTAAAATATTTGTTTCAGAACATAAGCATTTTTTTGGTACCATCTTAACAGCCAAAACACTTCTTCCAATGCAAATGTTTATTTTGGCAGCAGATGTTTCTAAAAAGGAGACAAACATTACAATTGTTTGGCTAAAATGAATGTTTCCTTTGGGGTTATTAAGGCAGCCAGGCAATTTCTAGGGTTTCCACCTGTGTTAATTTATATTGTTGATCTGGAAAAAATAATGTGTTTCTTTGAAATGTAATTAAAGTCATGTTTTGATATAGTTTGCACGATAGCTCTGAAAAGTAAGGATGAATGGGGAGAGGAAGACTGGTTTAAGACTTAAAAATTCCAGGGTGTTTTTTTCATGTAATGTTTATCATGATTGAATCTTTGAATCCTAAATGTGTGACTCCAATAGTTAGGGCCTAATTTTTGTTTTATCTAAAAAAGAGCTTAGACTTCCTGTTTTTGATGAGTGTGATAGTATGTCCGGGATGAGAAAGGATAACTTAACTTAGCGTAATGGAGAGGAATGGGTACCTAGTGCCTGCTCAACATTCAGACTCTTAGTTTTTTGATAGTCTCTATATTCACTTAAAGATACCCATCTGTATCTGTGTGTGCACGTGTGCTTGCACACGTGTATGCAAAACAGAACATTCATGTGACAGTGGCATTCTCGTGTAATGAAATATATGTGTACATGTATATTAATTTGTATGCTAAACATATTTCATGTATGTGTAGATATACATGAACATTTTGGCCAGTAAAATTGTGAAATGCTGTGAGATTTCACGATGTTATTTACGACATTTTTATACATTCGTGTTCTGTACTAAGAGACTTGGAGCCCAGTTGATGTGCTTGCACACCTGAAATGTTTGGAGGCCCTTCAGCAAATCGCAGATTTTTATAAATAATGGCCTTTTGTTGGGCACATTTTGTCGTGGTTTCCTGAGTTGTTCTTCAGCAGTGAACATGAAGGTATTTAAGGTTTACCAGCAAAATACATTTATACCTCACATTTCTGCTTCCAAGTAGATAGCAGATGCTACTGGCTGTGATGCCAAAGCTCCCTGTAGATGGAGTTTTGTACCAAGAAAATATTTTTGAAAAGATTTGTAGATATGTTAATTTGTATTTGCTCTTTAAAATTTAAATTTCTATGATACCTAACTTCTTTTGTTTACTTTTTATATTGTATTTGGATTTAAACATATTTGAATTGTGACATTCTTAGTAGAACTGTATATTAGAAGAGATCACATATCAAGTTAAATACAGATTTTTAAATCTTTAGCCTTTTTCCTAAAAGAGAAGATCAGATTTTACATGAAACAGCATATAGCGCCTGTTCTCTGCTGGTGGTTTATACTGTTTTGTCATGTACGCATGAGTTCCACTATGTGTTTTACATATATAGACTTTCAGCCTAAAATATCTGTAACGTTTTCTATTATATTTTTATTTTTGAGATGTAAATCTTAAATATATGTTTTATTTTTATTTGTTAGAGACAAGGTCTTGCTCTGTTGCCCAGGCTGGAGTGCAGTGGCATGAACATGGCTCACTGCAGCCTTGACCTCCTGGGCCCAAGTAGTCCTCTCACCTCAGCCTGCCAAGTGGTTGGGACCACAGGCATGTGCCACCACACCAAGCTAATTTTTAAATTTTTTTTTGTAGAGATGAGATCTCACGATGTTGTCCAGGTTGGTCTCAAACAAGTGTGTGCTTTAGGTAGCATAGAATTATTTAAGTATATTTTAAATAAGTGTGACTTGTTTGCTTTCACCAAAGAAACATTAAGCATGATGTTTATGTTAAAATGTTAATAATTCAAATAAAGCTAACAGTCAACATCAGTAAAATCAACCAACCATATCCCTTCAGTGCTCCTTGAAAAACAAACACGAAATGGCAATGGAAATCCCACAAGATAAATGGAAAGTTAGAGCGATTAAGTGACATATCTTAGACAAGTGGTTCTTAGACTTTGCTGAATGTTAGAGTCTCCCAGGGCATTAAGAAAATTACCCCACGGATGCCCAAGGATGCCCAGATCAGTGACACCTGACTGTGAAGGTCCTAATCTCCTGTGACTGCCCTGTGGGTCAGGTTATTAGAGGGAGGCCTCGCCAGCAAGCAGGGGCAGCTCACACCGTGTGGAGGCTTGGTAGTCATGCTGGTTCTTGGCCCACTTGGTAAATCAGAAACTCACCACTGACCTAAATGAATGAAATGGGCCCAGAACCAGAAGCTGGGATGGTTGAGTCCCTGCCTGTTAATGTCTAATCTGTGTGTGATACTGGGAAAATCTGGACCTCACTGTGCTCCTCTGCCAGATAAGGGGGTTGGACTAAAAGACCTCAACTTGGATTTCCCCTTTAAAGGAATAGTTAATGTCTTTTCGTTTCGATATTAGATTTTTTTTTCTTTTTTTTGAAATGGGTTCCTGCTGTGTCACCCAGGCTGCAGTGCAGTAGCATGATCATGGCTCACTGCAGCCTTGATCTCCCTGGCACAGGTGATTCTCCCACCTCAGCCTCCTGAGTAGCTGGGACTACAGGTGCCTGCCACCATACTCAGCTAATTTTTAATGTTTTTGTACAGACAGGGTTTTGCCATGTAGCCCAGCCTGGTCTTGAACTTTGGGGCTCAAGCTATCTGCTTACCTTGGCCTCTCTAGCTAGGATTACAGCATGAGCCACTGTACCCGGCCTCAGTATTAGATTTTAGAGTCTTGCTGTTTCAACAGTTTTGTGAAATGTATGGGCCAATGCTTGACAAATTGTATTAATGTAACCACTGACCCAGATTCTTTAAAATTCTTTTTTAAAAGAGAGGTGTTTCTTTCTTCTTCAAAGATTATTAAATTGTGGGAATCAGTCTAATAAATTATTTTCGAATTCTTAATTTTGTTTTTAAAATGAATGCATTCTCAGATAATGTCTTTCTTCTGAGAGAATCTGGTGTGTGTTAGATGTGTAGAATGCAGCTGTCCTTTTTGATATGTAGAAAATCTTAAGGTTGACATACTTGGAATCACAAAAGGAAGCATAGAGAGATCTAGCAATTACTCATTTTTAAGATGTTACTACTTTCTAAGTAGTTCTGAAAATAAGTATATATTGTAGAAAATTGGGACAAATTGTATTAAGTCCAGAGAAATAAATTTCAAGATTTATGTTCTATGCATTACTTGAACTCTAACTCCCATCAGGGAGGCTAGATAGCTTTCTTTGTTTTGTATTTTAAAACAGATTTGTTTTCTAAAGGTAAAAAGTTTTTTATGTTAATAGCCAGCCAATAGTTAAATTCTTTATGGCAGTTTGATTATTTTTATATCCAACAAATTTATTAAAGCTATTTACCCTTGTTATAGTTTTGAAAAGGAATTTTAAAAGTTAAATCTGTAGTTGTGAATGAAATTAAGAAAACTCTTAAGCTGAGAGGGTGCAGAGAAGGAAGATGGGCAGGAACATTAGGGAAGTAGTGGGGATTACAAAGTAGCAGCAGCCTCACTTCTCAGAGTGGCCTGTGGGCCCTTCCGCAGAGCCAGGGAGCCTTGCCCAATCCTGGCTTGAGGCCTCAGGAGCAACTCTGCAGTGGGAGTCAAGTTTAGAAATGTTCAGGATGTTCTGGATTTGAGATCTGAGTGTGGGTAGTGTGTATGTATAACACAAACATCCCTTGCCTACTTAGTTACCCCCAGTCCAAAATTTTGGTCACTAGATAAACAGTAGGAGTTACTCAGCTTCCCAATTCTTATGGAAAAGTGTGTTTAATTTAGAAAGCAGACTGTATTCCAAAGAATGAGCCAAATTCATCTCCCTTTATTGATATTGACTTGGTAAGAGCATTTTTTTTTTTTTAAGTAACTACCAAGGAAAGCAACCAGTAGAATTGGCTCTTCAAGGTTAGACAAAGGCAGGGATCCAAGTTCTATGAAATACCAAACACGCCTTGCGCAGTGGCTCATGCCTGTAATCCCAGCAGCACTTTGGGAGGCCGAGGCAGGCGGATCACGAGGTCAGGAGATCGAGACCATCCTGGCTAATACGGTGAAACCCCGTCGCTCCAAAAAAAAAAAAAATTTAGCCAGGTATGGTAGCACATGCCTGTGGTCCCAGCTACTCGGGAGGCTGAGACAGGAGAATCGCTTGAACCCAGGAGGCAGTGAGCTGAGATCGTTCCAGTCTGGCGACAGAGTGAGACTCTGTCTCAAACAAAAAAACACCAAACATTCAGAAACAAAGTCAGACTAATGTTAATAGCAAAACTACACAGGTATTAGAATTAAAATGCAGAAACCATTGCTGAGGTAATTAACTTTTACTTAATGGCATAACCAGCCTCACTTGGATAGTTGTAGTAGCTAGTCCTCAAGAGAGCTGGAGACAAATGTCTTTTGGAAGAGAGCTTCAGTCTGAGATGCACCGCAGAAAAGACAGCCTTGCAGGGATGGTTTTCCAGTATGAGCCACCAAAGATAGTGAGAGCATACCTGAAAGCAGCAGCTCTTAAAATACTATAAGTAAGGATTAGATGTTTCTTTTTAATCAGTAGCATAATCATTGTTTCCAAAGAGAACTGGGAAAAGGAAAAGGCCAGAGTGCTTGTTGGCCTATGGGACTTTGACCTCAGAAGCTTCCTTAGAAGGGTCAGCCAACAAGGAGGCTTCCCTTTTCTTCAGTTATATTACCTTGAGATTTCCAGTAGGATTGTCAGGTATCCCAACAGTCATTTTCTAGGTATCTTTTTTTTTTTTGAGACAAAGTCTTGCTCTGTCTTCCAGGCTGGAGTGTGGTGGCATGATCTCAGCTCACTGCAACCTCCAGCTCTCTGGTTCAAGTGATTCTTCTGCCTCAGCCTCCCTAGTAGCTGGGATTACAGGTGCACACCACCATGCCCAGCTAATTTTTGTATTTTTAGTAGAGACGGGATTTCACTATGTTGGCCAGAATGGTCTCGATCTCCTGACCTCATGATCCGCCTGCCTCGGCCTCCCAGAGTGCTGGGATTACAGGCTCGAGCCACCACACCAGGCCTGTTTTCTAGATATCTTAAGCATTTACGTCTTTGGAGGTTCTGTTCGGTGTCCTGGGCTTCATGGAGAAATAGAACCTATCTTCGTTTCTCATACTTATGGGTCCTGTGCCATTCGTTAGGGGTCATGGAGATAAGATGTTACTCTTTAGTAATTGACCAAAATTTAATGGTTAGTGTCTTAGTTTGTTTTCTGTTGCTATAAAAGTGTATCATAGCCTGGGTAATTTATAAAGAAAGGAAATTTATTTCTTATAGTTCTGAAGGCTGAGAAGTCCAAAGGCATGGTGTTGGCCTCTGGTGAAGGCCCTCTTGCTCCTTCACAGCATGGTGGAAGGCATCACAAGGTGAGACAGCAGGAGCATGCTGCCTCAGATCTCTCTTTCTCTTAGAAAACCGCAGGTCCCACTGTAGGGGACCTCATTCTGATGACCTTATCGAATTATTTCCTGAAGTCCTTACCTCTGGTCAACATGTGTATTTGGGGATTGAATTTCCAACACATGAAATTTAGGGGATACATTCAAACCATAGCAGTTGGGGAGAGGAAGAAAGACTAGAATTCCCTTCAGCTGCCAGGGAGAACTAACCTCTTCTTTCTCTAATAGTGTCTCTGGCTGAGTTCTGACCCATTCTTCTTCCTCCTTGGCTTCAAAATAAAAGGATGGGAAGAGTACTAACTTAGTAACATCACCGGCCCATAGTCTTCATGGCATCTGATGTATCACAGCACACTTCCGAGAATGGCAGTTAAGGGATGCTTCACTGCACATGTGCAGCAGGCCATGAGAGTGATAAATACATAGCAGAGGATGAGGCATGAGGCTCCAGGAGGGATTCCAGCTCTGAGTAGGAAATCACCACTGCTGCAGATGCCACCAGGGTCTGGCAAGAAGCATCATGCGTTGTGCTTGCTTCCAAATCAAACTCTGCTATGATCTAACAAAGAATTTAAGTCACCTGAATGTACACAGGCTGCAAGAGAGGCTGCAAATTTGATTTCTGAGTTCTAAAATTTTGGAGGCAGAACTTTTTGGTTGCTAACACCTTGTAGGGAACACAGAATAGTTCTTGACAGTTTCAAAGTGTTTATTGTGTAAAAGCTTCCCTCTTAAGTGTCGCCGCTCATAGTTTTCCTGTCTCGATACCTGGTAGCTCCTTCTTTCCCTCCACCTGGACCACAACCTGGTCCTTCTCTATCTCTCAGCCTTTAAGTATTTTTTTTCTCAGCCTTTTAGCCTTTCTCAGCATTTTTCAGCCTTTCTGAACTTTGCATTTCCTTTTCCTCCTGCTGGGAAGGCTTTTGGCCAGGTCTTACAGGGCTTGCTATCTCAGTTCCTTGAGCCGTCACTCTTACTTACTCAAGTAAAATAGCACACTCCCACCGCCTCCTGCCCTGTTCTGTTTTCTCCAGTTCTCTTATCCCCTCCTGAACCTCACTTGTTTGATGCTCCGTTAGAATATATGCCCTAGGTTTTCCCAGGGTGTGAACCCATCCTACATGGCATTTCACAAACATTTCCAAACTACAAATAAAGAATTCACAGAATCGTAGACTCTGGCCAGTGAAATCTGTTCAGCCTGATGCAAAAATGTCTGTGTGTTTTAGCTGTATATCTGCCACCCATGGTTAGCTCTGAGGTAGGCTCGTTCACCAAGGCTTACATAGTTTCCACTAGAATCCCAGTGCTCAGGTGCTCTGAGAATGAAGCCTGCAGACAGCTACAGGGCTGTGGTTTTAATGATGCTTTTAGATTCCTAAGGAAGGTTTGATGCCTGAGAGATTGTTCTAGCAGAGTGGTTTTCTGTCCTGCTCATTTCAGTGTGTGTCATGTCAGTGGTCTTTGTTTCTTCCTCCCTGATTTTAACCCCATTGAGTAAATTGCAGATGGCTGCTACTCTGCTTCAAGGCCCGCCATATCTCAGAGTGACCCCTTGTGTTGGGTGTAATACCTCCAGTTGGGGTCTGGAGAAGGTTGAGCCGGGTAGTGTAGATGTGATGGGAGCTAGGTTCTTCATCCCAACACCAGTCATTCGACAGTGCTTACTGAAGAAATCCCCCAAGTAGTTAGGATGCCATATATACAAAACAGGTGTTTTTCTATTGGGGATTTGCTGCTGGAGGGAAGAGAGTTCCTGCTGTATGTGGTGGAAGAACAGGGCCTGGAAGATGGGCTTTGAGCCTCTGCGGTGAGGGCGCAGTTCACATACATGCTTGCGCTGGGATCACGGAAAGGGCTTTAGAGGCATTTTAATTCTCTGTTGCTGATCATTTGAACCCAGACTTGATTTTCACGTGCTTTACGGGGCTGCTGCCATTACGCACACACTGCACTGCAGCCGGTTTCCACAACAGAGGTCATGACTGCGGCTGGAATGAGACTCGCACCTCGGAGTAGAGGAATGAAATGTAGGCTGAATTCTTAAAAATCATCCCTGTGTGCTTTGTTCTAGTCGAGGATTTATGATAGCTAAATAATTTTGATGGTGACGATGATGACAGGACTGTAGTGCCTCCATGTAAACTGTCATTATCATCATTGTCTCTTCCCTGGGCCCAATTCCTTATTTGCAAAATAGGAGAAATTGCCTGTGGATGACAGTAACATGAACAGCAGTCTCTGTGCCAGGTCTTATGCTGAGTACTTTTACATGGATGTTCTCCTTTAATCCCTGCCATCTTTCTGTTTATCTCCATTTTATGAATAGTAATAGTAGCTTATGTTTATTGAGGGCTTACGCTGGGTCGGGCACTTGATTGTTTTACTTGCTTTATGTGGATTAACTCATGCAGTCCTCGTGACTGCCTCTGAGACAGGCATTGCTACATAGTCATCCTTAATTTACAAATGTGGAGGCTAAGGGAAGGGGTTTATCGGGCTGTTCAAATTTACATGCCTACCAAGTGCTAGAGCAAGGGTTTCAGTTCCTTACCGCCTGAACCCTGGGCACACGCTAGCACTGTTTTATGATTCTGGTAAAGCTGGAATGCTTTTCATCACTGATACTAGAGTTCCTTTGAGTTTTTAAATAATAAGACTGATTATAATTAAAGTAGCCTCATTTTGACATTGAATATTCATTTCACGTAAAGTCTTTTGTGACCTTTAACAAATTGAAAATTGAATGTGGCCTACTATGTCTGTCACACTTAAAGGAATTTTTTTGAGGGGACATTCACGTAACCTAAAATTAAGCACTTAAAAGTGTACAGTTCAGTGATGTTTACTGCAGTAATAGTGGTGTGCAGCCCTCTCTTCCTCTAGTTCCAACATTTTCACCACCCCCAGATGAGACCCCTGTACCCCATAATGTAGGCACTCTCCATTGTCCCTCTTCCCCCCAGGCGACTGCTAACGTGCTTTCTATCTCTGAGTTTACCTATTTTTGATATTTTGTGTACATAGAGTGATACAATATATGACCTTTTGTGTCTGGCTTTTTTTCACTTCACATGCTGTTTTCAAGGTTCATCTCTTGTGGCATGTACCAGTACTTCATTCCTTTTTATGGCTTAATAATAATCTGTAGGATATATGCATCACATTTGGTTTATTCATTCATCCACTGGTGGACATTTGGGTTGTTTCCATCTTTTAGCAATTGAAAAAATAGTGCTGCTATAAACCTTTGTGTCCAGGTATTTGTTTGGAAAGTTACTTTAAATTATTTTGGGTGTAGACCTAGGAGTAGACTTGCTGGATCATATAGCAGTTCTGTAGGTTAACTTTTAAGGAGCTGCCAAACTGTTTTCCATGGTGGCTGTACCATTTTACACTAGAAACAGGGTTTCACCACTGGTCTGTTATTTACTGAGACTCTTAAGTGCCAGGGAGTCTTGCCAAACCTTTTCCATATATCATTTCCTATAATTCTTGCCAAATCCTTGAGGTAAGGAATACCACTCACTTTGCCAGTGGGGAAACAGAGGTTAGGTAGCTTGCTCAAGCTCATACAAACTCGAAGTAGAGAATTCTGCTTTTCTAGTAGATAGTAGCCTTAAAGGTCCTCCAGCCCAGCGTTGCTGTGTGTGCAACACATTCCACTGGGGTTACACAAGGTCATTTTGGGTGGCACATAGACACAGCCTTACATAACCTGGAGTCATAGAGTAGGGAAGTTGTTCTCTCATTGGTGTTAGTATGCTGTAGCATCCTTCAAAGACTTCATGGTGCGTCCCACCCCGTTTCCTTTTTCTAAAGAATAGGCCTTGTCTGTGCCTTGGGCAGCATCAGTATCTGCTTAGAATGTAATTATATTGTATTGTCTTCATGGTATTCATTTTTTCTGGTAATCTTCTATTTATGACAAGTAATACTTTATATTTATGGTAGTATGCAAAGTTTTCTTTTAAAATACAATTATTTGAATCAAAAAAATGTTTCACTGGAAAGAAAAACAGTTCATACTGTAAGTTAAGCTTTCTTACTTTGAGTTTAACTCAGCACATGTATTTTCAATGTCTACAGTCTGCTCAATCCTGTACTAGTCATGGGGAAATACCAAGATGGCCATAATTGGGGCTTTGCTCCTTAGGACCATGGCAGGGATACTCTGCAGAGAGATACGCTGAGTAGTGAGCACAGGTATAGATTTTTACCCCGGGGCTATGGTAGCACCAAGGGGCACATTCCTGGGCTGGGATAAGAACAGGGATATAGAGGGGAAGTGTTCGGCTATCTATGTGGCCCCAGACTGACTCTAATAATAATGTGTATTCACTAAATTTAAAAAATTGATATTTTGCATTTAGATAAATGCCATTCTCTTACATATCCATTGCTATCCATAGCTATTGTTTTGGTCTAAGGAATTGAGAGCATATTATTAAGGTCTTCGGTAGTTTGCTCACTTAGTTGTCATCAGATGTTTATTGGTAACCCTAAGTGGGTAACCATCATGGGAACAGATACATGCCAGGTACTGGGATGCAGTGTGAGGAGTGCTGGGTCAAGATCTGGGCACTATACTCTGGGAACAACTGAAGCTACATGGGGTAGAGAATAGGTGCCCTTAGGCCTGGATCTTGCGGTAGGAGTTTGCTGGGTCTGGGGAAGGAGGCGTGTGTTCTTGGGAGTAGGTAGAGTGTGCTTTTCAAGTTTAATTAGATTGTAAGGTGGCCTTTGTGAATTTTATAGAATTTTTCACATTTTCAGTTTACACATGATTATAAACATAGAATCTAACTTTCTTTCCTTCTTCCTTACAAACTTTCCTTTCATCTTTGCTCTGCTTTGGTGCTTTGATGGATCAGTTCAGAAAGCCACAAGGCTGCTGCTTGAAGGCTGGTTGGATCTTGTTTGATTTTTTTCGTTTTGTTTTGTTTTAAGAAGGGAAACTGTCTCTTCATACTTCGAGCAAGCGCTCAGGCTTCCAGAGTGGAGAAAATTCCTAATCTATCTATGTATCCAGAGAGGATGGAAGTGTAGTATGTCTGTAAGCATTGTTTTGATAAGTACACCTTTTTAAACTGGTATATGATTTCTATTAACCTTATTTTCTTCTATCTCAGAGTGTATCATGCAATTATAGCACCTCTGTGGCAGTTAAGCTTATATATGAACAATTAATATTTTGCTTTGCAGTCTACATTGCTGATGACTTTTGCTTTTGGAAATAGGAATTTGCCAGAAATCTTAAGTAATATTCAGACGATATACTCAACACTCTGAGCTTTTATTCTGGTGTGTTTAACCTGGAGAATGATGATATGGAAATAAGTGAAAAAGTGAACTTTTGAATAAAAACTGACTTTCCTGCCTTGTATTTCCTTTTCCCTCTTCATCTTTCCATATTATAACTTTTGGTTAAACCAACTTTCAGCATTTATGTTAACGTAACTGCAAAATAACTGTCTGTAGTTGAGTCAAGGACTGTAAGTATACTTCCTTACTGTATAACTTTTTGTTACCCAGGAGTTGATAACTGCCTGTTATTTTACTTAAGAAATGTATACATCACCAGTTTACCCTCAAGCCTCTGATGAAACTGTGCAGTTCCTCTCAAGATGGTGGAACCTATTGGTTAATCAGACTACAAGTGAACGCTTTTCATATTCATAGATGACCATCATCTTTTGAGTAGACTTTCCATGTCTGAGGAGATTCCCACATGTAAAAAGCACTGCCTTCGTAATTTAGAATTCAGAACTCAAATTCACAGCCTCTCTTACAGCTAGGGATGCCTTCAGCTGCCTTACATTCTTTTAATTAGATCAGCCATACTGGACTTTGATTTGGAAGTAAGCACTTTGCATGTTGCTTCTTTAAATTTTGTGTGGCTTTTGGCAGCAATGGTGATCTTCTGGTCAGAGCTGGAATCCCTCCAGCGGCCCCTGCCTCATTCTTCATTCTGTACTTTATTACCCTCATGGCGTACTGTGTATGCGGAGTGAAGCACCCCTTAACTGCCATTCTTGGAATTACTTTGACCTCAAACCCTGTCTTCTGAATTCCATGTCTTGTTTTTATGTAATCCCTCATTTTAGTAGGGTTCATTCTGTAGTAGCTTTGTAGGAAGGGTGCAGGGGAGGTGCATGTCTCTGCATGTCAGAAAGGTGGTCTTTCTACCCTCACTTTTAATGGGTGGATTGGCTGAGTGTAGAATTCTAGATGGGATATAATTTTCCCTCAAAAGCTGTTGTTCCCCACTGTCCTCTGAGGTTTAGCATGTCTGTTGAGAAGTCCAAGTCCTCTTCTTCCGTATGTCACTGATTTTTTTCTCTCTCTGGAGATGTTAGAAACTTGATTTCTGAAATGCGGATGATGTTTGGAGTTGTTATTTTCCATTCATTTTGCTAGACTTATTCAGTATTAAACTTGGTGCTATTTTTTTCCTCATTGGGGGAGGGTATTATTTCTTTGATAATTTCCGTATCTGTATTTTTATTTAGTTGGATGTTATAAATTCTGGATTAATTCTTTAGTTTCTAAACCTTTTCTTCTATTCTCCTTTAATCTGTTTGCTTTCTTTTTGTTCTATTTCCTGACAGATGTTTATTCTGTTTTCATAGTTTCACTTTCCAAGAACTTGTATTGTTCACTACGTTTTTGTTTTTTATACCCTCTTACTGTTATTTCATGGCTATGATGGTTTATCTCGCCGATGATGGTGTTCAGATTTTTTTTTTTTTTTTGGAGATTCCCTCTTGTCACCCAGGCTGGAGTTTCCCTCTTGTCGCCCAGGCTGGAGTGCAGTGGTGAGGTCTCGGCTCACTGCAACCTCCGCTTCCCAGGATTCAAGCGATACTCCTGCCTCAACCTCCCGAGTAGCTGGGATTACAGGTGCACACCACCGCTCCCAGCTAATTTTTGTAATTTTAGTAGAAATGGGGTTTCACCTTGTTGGCCACTGGTCTCGAACTCCTGACCACAGGTGATCCGCTCACCTTGGCCTCCCAAACTGCTGGGATTACAGGTGTGAGCCACAGCGCTAGGCCAATGTTCGGATTCTTTTTGAAGAGCTCCTCTGCAGTGTTGCTGGTCCGTATTTCCTTTCAGCCCTTTACCCACACGGTCTTTCTGGTCGGAGGCTTTCTTGAGATGTCTGGTGGTCCTGTGCTTTCTGCACATCTGTAATGGCCAGCTTGGAGAACTGACGGGCACGCTGTGTGTGTAGACAGGGCTGCCGTGGGTGGGGAGAAGATTGGGCCCTCTTGCTTGCAGACCTTCACATGCTGTTAGCTCCTCCTCCCAGTAACTAACTCATCATTGACTCTCAGAGCAGAAGTCAGGGTGTCTGGAGAGCTGGAGGCTGACGGGGGGATGGGCCTGTTAGGTTTTAACCGAATCCCCCTTTTCCATGGACTCCCCTGCTGCCAGCCGCTCCAGATGGCAGTCCTCTTGACTTCCGACTGGATGGGTGGGGATTGGGAAGGGGGATCTCTGAATTGCTCCCTACAGGTTGTTTACCCAGCACCCCCACCGCCCTCTGATTCCTGTCTTTGGGGTTCTGCACTTTAATTAGCTTGCTTCTTATCCTCTCACCTAGAACAGATTAAAACTTTAATTATCACTTGTCTTCCTGCTTTTCTCCTTCCAAAAACTTATTGACCTCCCTTATCTGTTACCATCTCACCTCATGTTTTATTTGTCCTTGCGATACTTTTGTTTTTATTCCTTTACAGTCATCTTAATGGAGTTCTGTGAAAGAGTAGAGAGAAACATGAGCATTTAATCTATTTACCAGAAACCTCTGAGAAGGCATCTTTAATAAGCAGTTTTTTTTTTTAAACCAACCTATTTTCTACATAGGAGGTTTTAATACTGTGCTGTCTGGTAATGTGCCAGAGTTTTTGGTGTCTCAAGGAATTGGTAGACCAAGAATAAACCTAAGAATAAATGAATTAAACAGCATAACTGGAGTGTCTCTGTTTGGCAGGGAACCTCCCAGTGAAGGGGAACGGAGAGGAGAGTCCAGCTGAGATAGATGATATGGAGGAAAAAGAGTTTTGGAGGTTTCTTGCAGACGAGAGCAGATATTTTAATGAGGCTGAAGGTGATCCTAGTGTTGTGAATATTAAGGATCCCCTGAATGTGCTTACATTTGGTATTTATTAGCACATATCTGCAGGTGGACATGTTTTTTTCTGGTTATCCTTTGCTTTTAGGAAAAAAGAAGCAAGCTAAGTAAAGTTTGTTAAGCTTATATTAGAAAAGATATTTCTGTCTGTAGACCCGGCTCACTGCAGATGTAGTGTTCTCTCCGCAGATGTAATGTGCTCTCCAGGAGTGGCAGAACCCAACTCGACCTCCTCCCTGGAAACCCGCCAAAGAATCCAGTAAATCAAACAGTCAGAGCTAGGCTGTTGTAATTGAGGCCCCACCTACCTGGCCTTCCCCTTGTCCTGTGGCTGGACAGGTGATACTAAGCAATGATATTTAAAATCGTGGCAGAGACTTTGCCAATCTTCAGTCCTCAGGGAAAGATGCAGTGGTGCTCATTTAAGGCAGAAAATGTAACTAATGTCTGTGTTTCAGTGTAATTTTTAACAATAAAGAATGAAACGAAAGAACTTCCCGATTAATGCTTATGAACCCAGAAAATGGAGTTTGTCATCGTAGCATAATCCTCAGCTCCTCAGCCTTCAGCGATACTGTTGCTGCATTTGAGCTTTATCTAAGAGAACAGCTTCACAGTGTCTGTATGTGTGGCCCAGTGCCAAGACCAGTGTGAAACTAAAAACAACAACAGCAAACTGTTAGAGTAATTATAACAAAAGTCAAGTCTGTAGCCTTATGTGTCAGGAATAAAGAATAAGAGTTCAGTTTGTTTGGCCACTGTTTGGTGTTCACGTTGCTGTTTATGGAACTCTACATATGGTCTTTCAAAGTGATCGTGCACTACCAAAATGAAATATCTACCCACTTTATCATCTTTCCCAAATGTTATCTTTTAATGTCTTCATCATTATTAGAACACTCATTAGTAATTAGGATAACTCAGGAAAAGGATCTTCCATGTAGACCACCATCCTGGCCGGAGGTTGTTATTCTTCTCTGTACATTTTTGGTGCCCTGGTGTTGGCCTGATCCTCAGGCCCCCTTAAGTTAAAAATACCCAGTGTGTGGTCTTGCCAGCTGGCTTAAGGCCAGGCTTTTTATAGCCTTGTTTGGCCTGGGAATGGAGCTTTGCATGAGGGGAGATGCAGGGGGTGGGGGTGGGGGTGGGGGTGGGGGGGGCTTCTGTGGCTTGGTAGGCCAGAAGTGTGGGGAGGCCCTGCTGCCTTGCTAAAACCTAGCACTGTCATCATAAATCAAAGACAAGAGTCATCTGATGCCAGTCCCTTTCTTCTCTGACATCTTTTGGTAAGATATTTGTTACAATAACCAAGGAGACAACTTTAAGTAAATTTCCCATTATTTTTGAAGCCTGTTGCACCATCTGCCAGGGAGAAACTTCACCGCCTGGGTCCATATACTTTCGCTAATTAACTAAGCACCAGGTTCCTGGAGAAACATATTTATTAAATGTCAAAAACTTGGGGACATTTAGTCTTCATTTTTTGGTTTTCTGTGTCCAGTGACATTTTTCCTAAATTATGTCCAGCATTTCCTTGAGATTATGTATGGTATTTTTTATTCTAAATTGTTGCCTCGATTCTTCCAAAGTTACTCATATGTTACCAGAGTTCTTCCCTCTCCTCCTCTGGTAGTACTTAGAAAACCACTTTTCCATCCCTTCCTCTGTACCCTCTTCCGTGGAAGAGTTTTATATACTAAATCATAGGGTTAAAGTAATAAATGCCATTGACATCTTGCTTTGTTTTGTTATTAAACATTGGTAAGGAATTTGGTAAAGTGAGGAATAATGTTACAGAATTGTTATTACAGATAATTTTCAGGCCATACCCAGCAGTCAGCCAAAATGTGTGACCCACTGCTAAGACTTAAAATATTAAATAGCAGAATGTTAATTAATTGACAAAGAGAAGAGAAGCATCTGCATTTATGTAGTCTAGGAGAGGCAAAATTTAAACCCCTCTTTGTGTAAATTGTTACTGTCTTTGCATGTTTTTCTGTACCGAAGAGCAGACAGTTACATTCATTTTCTCCTTTTCTTATTCATTACTTGATGGAAGGGGCAAAAGAAGAAAAAGACAAATATTTGGGTGTTTTTTGTGTGGGGGAGGGTAGCTTTTTTGATTTGTTTTGTTTTGTTGTGAAAGCCCTTAAGGACTGCAGTTGGTAAGCCAATTGTCACAGTTTGGGTGGACCCTAAGGAAGGGAAGCCGTGTCCATTGGCCCTGACACTGATTATCGAAGGACAATTGTTCACTTTCTCTCTCGTATTAAAAATGCACGAAATTTTTTGACACCGGGCTTTCTGAAACACCGGTGCTGTCTTTTTTGTAACACTCCTGTGGTTGTTTTTGCACAAAGTGGTGTCTGTTAGAGCTGGAAGTGTTCTTGCATGGTTGTGTCTGAACAAGTAGCCCTGGACAAGTCGGAGCGCAGTTAGGAGATGCAGGCTCGCCCACTCCTGGGAGAGTATATCCGGCCTGCATGTATTAAAGGTGATGTGCAGAAGAGAAATGGACCTCTTTACACGCTGCACTGTATACAACTACTGTGTTTCGCATTTGAATTATCACTTTATTTCTGAAAATGGAAAAGGTGGGACAAAGTGATAGGAAGTTTTGAGAATACTACAATTTATGATTAGATTGGAAACCCTTTTTGACTGGACAGTGTGAATCTGTGTATTTTTATTATAGCTTTTTGGGTGATTTTGGACGCCAGTTTTCTTTTTGGAGACAGAGTCGTTGCTCTGTCACCCAGGCTAGAGTGCAGTGGCATGATGTCTGCTCACTGCAACTGGGTCCAAGTGATTCTCCTGCCTCAGCCTCCCAAGTAGTTGGGATTACAGGTGCCCACCATCGCACCTGGCTAATTTTTGTATTTTTATTAGAGATGCGATTTCACCATCTGGATCAGGCTGATTTCAAACTCCTGACATCATGATTCAAGCATCTCAGCCTCCCAGAGTTCTGGGATTACAGGCGTGAGCCACCACGCCCAGACTGGACGCCACTCTTCTTATTTAGGATTGAGTTCTCACACAAAATTATGTAAATAGTTTTCTTCTTGAGGACCTATTTCTAAAACTAAGTGGCTTCTGTGGATTTTTATTTTGAATTCCTAATTTTGTAGGATATTCTACTTTTAAGATATAAGTGTCTGAAATGATGAAAAGTAATATAAGGTAGAATGGGGAAGTGGAAACACTGGAATCATCCCTGCACTGAATGTATATTAATTTTAAATGATCACAAAGTGGCTTTTCATTGTAATTAGTGCAATTTCACAGACAAGCATTTAAAGTATAGGAAGTTTAAGCATTTTTTTCTTTCTGAAAATAAGTTAGACTAATATTCTTTCAGAATTTCTTCTGGGAAGAAAGAGTCACATATTTAAATTTTACTAAGGTTACCTTTTGAAGACCACTAACCTGGTTGACGCTGTTAAACTTATTATTCATTCTTTGAAACCACATGAGTGAGAAAATTAAAAAGGAAAATGGCTTAAATATTTTCCCCTTGACAGGAGAAATGATAGATATTTACTATAATGTGTCCAGTTAATGTGAAGGAATATAAAAGATGCAAAAAATTCCCCATAATCCTTGTACACACAGGTAACAAGTGGTTGTATGAAGGGAACGAGGTGTTTATGAATCTTTGAACCTTGCATATTTGTCCCGTATTTATTAACAGCATTGGGCAGTGTTTTCGAACGTTCTGAGTGATTAAGTTATTTATTACTGTGGGGGAATGGGCCAGCTCTGGCTCTTTGAGCACTGCTACTTTACATGAAGAAAATGTCCCCAAGGAGGAGCCTTAAATAGGGAAGAATCAGTCACCCTGGCCTCTCTGTGTATGGCAGAGCCCCCTGCAAGCACCTGGGGCTGCTTCTAGAAAGGGGACCCAGAACTTCAGACTTCAAGGGGGAAGATACCCTATTTGTTCTCCAAGACTGTTCCGTCGCGAAGGTGACACCACTTTGTGATCATTTAACATTACTATACATTCAGATAATTTCAGTACAACTTGTTCCTTGTTATTTAGCCTTCTATGTTTTCTGCTTTGCTTTTGACACTCCAATGTTTAATTGTATATTTAGGAAATAACAATCAAGAGTAAATTTTAAAAAAGAAGAATGTTTTCTGGAAGGGTTATCCCCCTCACTTTTGGACAGTGAATTAGGCTCCTCCTCTGTATCTCGGTTATCACAGGGTTTGTCTTCTTGAAGCTGGAACTGTCCAACTGTTGTGCTATTTCAGACCGGCCCTGTCTTTCACTTTCAAGCTCCAGAGATAATTTATAGCTGTAGGGTGTCAGGAGTGGGTTTGAACTGGGCCTGCACAATGTAACACGGAATTGTGCGCAGATTGTTAAAATTACTATTTCTGCATTCACATGACTAAGTACAGTAAACTTTTTACTGGCACAGTTAATTTATTTGAATATTTATTGGTCGAGTGCTTCACGTAGAAGACTAACATAATGAAAAAGCTCAACACATACTCAGGGCTGATTTGGCTTTTTAAAAGATTCTAGGTTTGACTATAGCTAGCTAAATGGTCTTTAGCAAATTGACTGGCAGTAAATTGATCCCTATGGACTGTGGCTTGAATCAGCCTCTCATTCTTTAAAGGTATTATGGAGATATTGTTAGCTCAGTGTTACGCTGGTCTAGAAGAGGGATACTTTCAGTACAAATACTTGTTACTTACCTATTTCCTTCCTAATTGGGTAAAGTTAGATTTCTATTCTTTATTTCTGGCGTGAGCATATAGGGACTTTGAATCAGAATATTTTGTTTAATTGTAGTAGCTTTCAGAAATTTAGTTTGTTTTTGTGTTTAAGTCTCTTTTGACTTAAAAACAGAATTTGAGGCAGGGTGCAGTGGCTCACATCTGTAATCCTGACACTTTGGGAGGCCAAGGTGGGAGGATTGCTTGAGGCCAGAAGTTTGAGAACAGCCTGGGCAACATAATGAAACCTCCTTGTACAGAAAGTTTTTTTAAAATTAACAGGGTGTGGTGGTGTGCACCTATAGTCTCAAGCTTGAGCAGTTGAAGTGGGAGGATCCCTTGAGCCCGTGAGTTTGAGGTTACAGTGAGCTGTGAGGAGGCCACTACTCCAGCCTGGGTGACAGAGTAAGAAGACCCTGTCTCCCTGTCTCTTTAAAAAAAAAAAAAAAAAATTAAGAGCCAGTGATTTGGACCTTCATTAGTTCAATGTTTTCATTGACTTACTCACATGACTCTATTCCAGCCAGAAGGATATAATTTTCCCCCCTCTGAACCCCAGATTTTACCATTAGCAGATGTTTCTCCAAAACTAACCACAAGAAAACATGTCAAGACTAACTCAGAGGATTATACAGAAGATTAAACTATGATTTAATTACAACAGTGGGCTCGCTGGCTCTATTAATAGCTAATGACTTGTATTATATTTTTCCGTGCCTGTGAACTCTATGCTATTTTAGACCGTTCAGATATTAGCGACCCCATCTACAGCTATCTTACTGTGGAAGTGAGAGCCTCTCTTTTCATATTTGGTGTAGTTTTATGACTTAATATTTCTTTCCTCCTTCACTGAATTGGGAGAACAAAAGAAGGTTTACTAAACAAACAGGTTTGAAAACCCCAAGCTTTCCTCTTGCCTTGGCGAGCCTGCTGTGAAGCGGAGTAGCCTGTTGTGTAATGCTGATAGGCACAATGGCTGGAAGCTCTGGCTTCCTTAAGGAATGTGCTATATGCATCGTTTGCACCGAAGGCAATTGGTTTGACTGGTGGAATTACTAAAACCATGGTATAGGGTGGTACTTTAAAATCTTACAGTGCTTAAGGACTGGATTAGGAATTAGGACTTCAGAATTCTAGGCTTAACTCTGTGCTTTAAATCTTACTTAACATATTGGGATTATAGTACTTAAGTATGCCTGTCTTGAAATTGTGTTGTGACACTAGATGAAAGCCTGTGTAAAAATGAATTGGAAATATTTGCATATATATTCTTTAAAACAGTCTTGTTGTGTTTTTATTCAGAGCCCTGGTATTGTCGTGAGGTTGAGTATTTTCTCACCTTGGGCATGAAAATGGCCAGGCCTCTAGGGTGGTCAGTGTGAGGCCCAAGCTGCCTTTCCAGGGAGACAGTGGCTTACCCTGGGTCACCCTCTAGGAGCAGTAGCTGGAGGCTGCTGGAAAGGTGCTGCTTTCTCCTCCCACATGCGCTTTTTGTGGTGGAAGAGGGGGCAAGGGGTAGAAATGCCTGACTCTGTGATTGAGCACAGCTTCTCTTGTCTTCTGTGGTCTCATCTTTATGGCACAGCGTTCCTTCCTGTTTGTCTTTGACCTCTCAGGCTTAGCCCTAACCTCTAAGAGATGGTTCCTGCATCTGTCGGATGGGTCCCATTGTATTACCTGCCTCCATATGTTTTTGTTTTTGTTTTAAGAAAAGGCCTTTCTCTGTTGCCCAGACTGGAGTACAGTGGTGCGATCACGGCTCACCACAACCTAGAACACCCATGTTGAAGTGATCCTCCCACCTCGGCCTCCTGAGTAGCTGGAACCACGGGCATGCACCACCATGCTGGCTAATTATTTTTTGCGGAGATGGGGTCTCACTGTGTTTCCCAGTCTGGTCTCAAACTCCAGGGCTCAGTGATGCCCCCACTTTGGCCTCTCACAGTGCCGGGATTACAGGTGTGAGCCACACTGCTCCTGGCCCACCATAAGTTTTTATGAGGTTAAAAGAGGTGATATTGGTAAATAATTTAATGCTTTCACTCACTAAAAAACTTTTTTGGTGAAAATGTTATGAATGTTTTCACAAAACATGTCATTCTTCAGGGAGTTGTGAATTGTGACATTAACAGTTTTCTTTTATAAACCAAAGCTAGCTAAGTACCCCTTCCTCCTCCTCCTCCTCCTCCTCCTCCTCCTCC
>NW_022437045.1:407823-418982 GCF_009761245.1 Sapajus apella | reverse complement strand
CTCCTCCTCCTCCTCCTCCTCCTCCCCCCCTCTCCCCCCTTTTTTTTTGGCAGGGGGCACTAAGGAATGAACACAATTGCCATGGTGAGCTGAAATGAGCTTGAAAGGCTGTTTTTCCTTGTTTTTGAGTGATTATTGACTTACATTTGGGGACTGTCTGTGGAATTCAGAAAATTAAGCTTTCTTACTACCCATAACCTGAGGCAGTTCAGGAAGCCCTTTGGGGCTGTGAAGGAGGGGTAAGGGCTGTGAAGGAGGGGTTGGGGCTGGTCCTGGAGTAGAGCAGGGAAGACTCAGGTGTCTGCCTGGTTCCTCCAGGCTCTGGGAGGTTAAGCTTATTAAATAGCCTCTCTAGACCCAGGGAGTGTGTTGGGTCAGCTTTTCAATTTGACAAAATTGTCAGAGGACTGAGGAAGTCTGGCCTGTTCCACAGTGCTTAGAGCCATCATGGTGTGCCACTGCCCCATCCCTGGCCATCCAGCCACACGAAATTGTGTCCGCCTCTAGATGCCAGCTAAGACCATGCTGCTTGCTTGTTGTGTTTGAATATATAGGGCACAGATGAAACAGTGAAAGATTTAGGAAGGTATTATTGAGAGTTCATGTCTTTTGCAAAAATGTTACAGCACATTAACTGCTATAATTACCATAAATAATTAAAACAAAAACATGATCATAAGAATAAATGAACAAAAGTTGTAACATGGGCTTCTGTTGATTGCTCTGGCCTGTTTACTTCCAGCTAATTACTAGGCAGTTTTTGTCCACTTGGGCTATTTGATAAGGCTTTTGTGATAAACCGTTAGTTCGGGGCAGTTGGGGTTGGGGTGAGTGTTTATCATGTATCATGGAAGGCATTTCATGCAGCATAAAATTCAAGTTGTAATAATGTCACTAGTGTCCTAAGTTAACACTAAGAGATGAACACACATAGGTCAGAGAGATGGGGAATGATATCCAATTTTGGAAGAGCAAGTTTGTAATATTATTATTGAAGTTATTCTTAAGAATGAGTGATAGATTTTTAAGGGGTATGGATGATACTATACTTTTAAATCCCACTAATGAGCCTATTGTATTTTGATTTTCAAAAGCTTGGAAATTAGTCAGAATTTACACTGAGAGTAGACTTCAGCTACAAAAATATTGCTGTGTGCCAGTGTCCCTTCTGCACGGGGTTCCGGTGTGTCTGAGGAAGGGGTGTGCTAACACAGACGCGTGGCACGCAGGCCTACAAAGCACCGAAGGCCTGGCCACTTTGTGTGTTTCATATTCTTTTCTGACAAAATATCATATATTTTAGTCAGTATTTCTGATCAAGTTTGTAGGATAATCATTTTATAATTATATTAAGATGAAATATTAACAAGCCAAACAATACGTTAGCTATATGAAAACTGGTTAAAATAATGAACCTTAAGTTCATCAAAACAGTTCATAATTTTGAATGGAGCCCTAAATCGTGTGTGTGTGTGTGTGTGTGTGTGTGCGCGTGTGTGCGCATGTGTGTATCTTTTTAAAATGCTACAACTAGAGACAGGAATATGGAATTCCCTAATTTACATCAGAGACAGTAGCTCTGGAATCTAGGAACCAGCTGTCTACAGTTACTCAGGATCCTCTGATATGCTATCATACCTTTTTGAAAAAGACAATTGTTGAAATACCAGTATGAGAAAAAAGATTATAGTGGTTGGTTCTCTGTTATCAAAATTTTCAGGAAGAATGTGGTTATATAGCTGACAATTTTCATATATTGTAATGACGACTCTTCGCGTGGAGAAGAAGACAGCAGGCTCTGGAGACGTTCTGGACCCTCGCTTCTTTGTAGGGTTGTTAGAAGGACAACATGTGTTCCTAGGTATTGAGGCCTTAGAGCAGTGCCTGGAGTGAGGGGAACAACATAAACTGATACAGGTTGCCTAGTATTAACCGGAGTGAACTTACTGCAGGCACGTGTGGAAAGGTGTGTGTATGTTTAAACAAATACATTCAACAATACCAATGCCCAGCACCACGTATGTGTGTATAGGTGATGACCATATAACCTACGCTTTTCAGGATGCATTGAATGATAACAACATAAACACTTACAACCTCCCACTGTGTGCCATGTGTGCTGTTTTTGGCATTTTATGTATGTTAACTCATCAAATTCTTAGGAATTCTGGGATGTATGTCCTATTAACTCATTTTACAGATGATGAAACTAAGGCATGGAGAGATTAAATAACTTCCCCAAGTACTTCTGGAGAAGCCGGGATTGCATCCAGGCTCTAACCTTAACCACCGCACCATGCTGCCTCCCTGCATCAAGCACTGTGTGTTATTCTTACAATAACACCCGTATATCCGTGTGTGTGTGTATGGCAGGGCCCATTTATTGCATCCTGTGTATGTGGGCATGCATACTCCCTCCCTCCCTTCCTCCTTCCCTCCCTCCCTCCCTCTCTCTCTCTCTCTCTCTCTCTCTCTCTCTTTGTGTGCCTTACACACACCCACACACGCGCGCGCGCTTTCTAAAATTCCTAGGTCTAGTAAATCTTATTTCTGAAACGCCCATTGCCTTTGCTTAATTGTAAAATGTATCAATTATATTTTATTGAAACTGTGACGTAAAATGTAAGGGGAAGAAATTTGGGGAAAAACTAAAAAAGTAATTAATATGCATCTAAACTGGACCGTAGGGAGCTTGACGTGCTGATGATCTGAGGGTGGGATGGGTATCTGACCTCACTCATTCACCCCAAGGCTGGAAAAGGCCAGGAGGGCCTGCATTTGGATTTATGGCAGCCTCAGGAAAATTTACATGTTTGTTTGAACTGTTACCACAATTACAACATCAGTGCAGTAAGATTTGTTTGTTTGCTGGGTGCTTTTAAATTAGTAATCTCATTTGAACCTCATAATAGCTCTGTTAAATGGTACCAAAAGTATTACCATTTTCCAGAGGAGGAAATTGAGGCTTAGGTTAAGTGACATTCCTAAGGTTATACAGTTTTGAAGTTGTCAAAAGCTGAACTTTGGTTTTACGATGATAAAACAATGTTCTTTGTTTCTGTCACCTGCAATTTCAAGAGAGTTCCAGAGCCCTGGTCGCCTTCTGTTTGGAGGCTTTACAGAGCCCCTGAGGTGCCAGGCATAGCCATTGAGAATGCAAGGACAGGTGGCCGTTAGGAGCAGAGGCTCTGATGTGTCCTTGGCCTGGAGGCTAATTTCTACCGTGGGGTTTCAAGAAGCCCTCTTGCTCAAATGTGAAAGAGGGCTTTGTTCTGAAGTTGCTATTTGAATTGGAAACTCAGGGTGTTGTTGGTGGGAACAGGGCTGAAGAGCCATGACCAAGGTGCTGGCCAGCTACTCTGGAACTACTCTGACTTTTTGTGTCAGTTTGGCTTGAGGAAACAAAGAGGCAAATAGCATTCTGTTCCCAACTGCTATAGTAGTCAGTTTTGCATTGGAAATACAGTCACATTGCGTAACAACAGAGGTGTGTTCAGAGAAATGTGTCATTAGACAGTGTAATCATTGTGTGGACGCCACAGAGTGTACTCACACAAACCTAAATAGTACAGCCTACTGCACACCTAAGCCATATGGCATAGTCTATTGCTCCTGGGCTGCAAACCTGTACAACATGTGACTGTATTGAATACTCTAGGCAGCTGGAACACAGTGGCCAGTGTTTGTAGGTCAGCATATTGAAACATAGAAAAGATACAGTAAAAATAGAACTTAGGTGTCCATCAGTGGGATGAATGGATAAAGAAAATGTGATACATATACACAATGGAATATTATTCAACCATAAAAGAGAGTGAAATCCTTTCATTTCCAACAAGTGGATGAAACTGGAGGACATTATGTTACGTGAAATAAGCCAGGCACAGAGAGACAAATAATGCCTATTCCCCCTCAGAAGGGAGAGCTAAAAAAAAAAAAAGGTGAACTTCTGGAGATAGAGAGTAGAATGATGAGTAACAGAGGCTGGGAAGCGTCGTGGAGAGATGGGAGTGGGGATAGGGAGGGGATGATTAATAGGTACAAAAATACAGTTAGAGGGAATAAGATGTGTTTGATGGCACAGTAGGGCAACTATAGTTAACAATAATGTATTGTAATTTCAAAATCACTGAAAAGATTGGAATAACACAAAGAAATGACAGGCCGGGTGTGGTGGCTCACACCTGTAATCCCAGCACTTTGGGAGGCTGAGGCGTACGGAACATGAGGTCAAGAGATCGAGACCATCCTGGCCAACATGGTGAAACCCCGTCTCTACTAAAAATACAAAAAATAGCTGGGCGTGGTGGCATGCGCGTAATCCCAGCTACTTGGGAGGCTGAGGCGGGAGAACTGCTTGAATCCAGGAGGCAGAGGTTGCAGTTAGACGAGATCACACCACTGCACTCCGGCCTGGTGACAGAGCAAGACTCTGTCTCCAAAAAAATGAAAAATACTTGAGGTGTTGGATATATCAGTAATCCCTATTTGATCATTACACATTTATGCTTGTATCTAAAGATCACAAGAGGCTGGGCTCAGTGGCTCACACCTGTAATTCTAGCACTTTGGGAGGCTAAAGTGGTTGGATCAGTTGAGCTCAGGAGTTCAAGACCAGCCTGGCCAACATGCTGAAATCCCACCTCTACTAAAAATACAAAAATTAGCCAGGTGTGGTGGCGTGCGCATGTAGCTCCAGCTTCTCAGGAGGCTAAGGCAGGAGAATCACTTGAATCCAGAAGGCGGAGTTTGCAGTGAGCTGAGATCGCACCTCTGTACTGTAGTCTGGGCAACACAGCAAGGCTCTGTCTCAAAAAAAAAAAAAAAAAATCACATGTACCCCGTGAATATGGACAACTATTATGGATTCATAATAATTAAAAAGTTAAAAAAACATAAAAATGGCGTTCACTTGGGTCAGGCACCTGTGGAACTTGGGGGACTGGAGGTTGCTCAGGGTAAGTGAGTGAGTGAGTGAGTGAGTAGAGAGTGACTGTGAAGGCCGAGGATATCACTGTACATTGCTGTAGATGTTATCAACCCTGTACACTTAGGCTACACTAGATTAACTTTTTTTTCTTTTTTTATTAAGGTGGAGTCTCGCTCTGTCACTAGGCTGTAGTGTAGTGGTGTAATCACGGCTCACTGCAACCTTCGCCTCCCGGGTTCAAGCAATTCTCTTGTCTCAGCCTCCCGAATAGCTGAGACTACAGGCGGGTGTCACCACTCCCAGCTAATTTTTATATTTTTAGTAGAGACTGGGTTTCTCCATGTTGGCCAGGATGGTCTTGGTCTCTTGACCTTGTGATCCGCCCTTCTCAGCCTCTCAAGGTGCTGGGATTACAGGTGTAAGCCACCGTGCCCGGCCTAGATTAATTTGTAAAAATGATTGTGTCACAGCATGATGATGATTACCGTGTCACTGTTCGGTAGGAATTTTTCAGCTTCATTGTAATCGTATGGGACCAGTGTTGCATATGTGGTCCATCATCGACTGAAACATTGTTATGTGGTGCGTGACTGTAAATGAATCAGAATTGTCTGATTATTCCTTTTCCGTCACCCCTTACACTACTGGTGCTGATGCCATTAGTATGGGCACCCATAGCCTGAATTTTGGCCATAAAGTAATGGAGAGCAGGGAGAGTTTGCCTTCCCTTAAGAAGTGGTATTTTTTGTTTGGTGCCTTACTTAATATTTAGATTTTAGTTCTTAAAAAAAAAAAACAAAAAAACATTCCATTGTTTATAGGCATGCTGTAGTGCAAATGTATAAGGAAAACTTAAAGTTTAATAATTTTATAATTTATACACTAGCCTTTTATATGGAGCAATGCTTGTGGCAGCTTCTCTCTCTATGTTAACTGGTATTAAAGCTTTTCTAGATTAAAAACCGTAGGTTGCAAAACATGTGGTTTTTTGCATGTGCAGTTATTTCTTTACCACTGAGTTGTCCTTCCAAGCCTGCTCTAAATGTGCTTGAAAATTACCATCTGCTCCCTGCAGTTTGGAGAGGGCACAGAAAGACTAAGGTGAAAAGCTGTCACTTCTAATGTTTTCATTCAAACTTTCACACCCTTCTTGTCTAGTTACATAATTGCATGCAGCAGGAGTTGTTTCAGCCATTTGGTCTTGTCCTTATTTTTAGAGAGGGAGATATTAATTTTAAGAGAGTTGGGGCACAGTACTGATGCAGATTTGAGAATCTGATAAAATCCATGAAAGTGTTCAGAATGGAGTCTCCCTGATCAGGAAGTTTGTTAGTGTACAAGTCCATTGCATAAATGACATGAATATGAACAAAAGCACCTATACTTATGCATGCATCTCTCTTTGCAGAATGTGCTTTAAATTTTGCAGAATATGGCTACAAATTTTTAATGCCGTATGCTTAGATTTTACTTTTTGAAGTCGATATAAATATGATATAATAGTGCTTTACAATTTTATTTGATGTTCAGAATTTATTATAGATAAGAAGGATTTTGAATTGCTCACATAACTTATTTTTCAATGTCTTTTCTTTTTTTTTTTTTTTTTTTACTTAAAAATTGATCTATTTTGCTTTTGATTGGAATGAACGGCCACAATAGGATATGAAAATGAAATGTGACAGAAGCCTGTTAGTGTAAACTGGCAATAATTTCTAATAGGAACAAGAAGCCCATTAAATCATGGGACTTATGCCAGTGAAAAGGTAGTAAGATAAAATGAGAACATTCCTGTGCTCCAGAACTGTAAATTTGGATCTTTCTGCAAGTTAGTTATCTAACATCCATACCAAGCCAAAGACAATAGCTGACTCTTCCATTTGCTTAGGGTTGGTTGTAGGAGAAGGAAAGGATTTCAGTCTTCGGTTGGCAGAATGATGCTTCTAACTTCCATGTAATGGAATCTTTATTATACCCACAAAAGATTATTCGTTAAGATGTTAATAATAGATTTTTGAGGAACAGTGTTTTATACTTTTCGTAATTAGGATGTAGAACTTAAAACAGAAATTCTTTTTTACGCTCCTCTACTTCTTTTCTAGTTTGAGAAAATCTGGATATCTTTAGAAAAAGCCTTTGGTCTCTAAGCACTCTCTTTATGCCGGAGTTACTTGCTTTTTGTGCGAACAACATTTTAGAATTTCTCTAATGTAACAAAAACTTGGTTTGGAAAAAGATACACATTCCAGGCCCTCAGAGAACAATAGGAGAGCCACATAGCAGGTGTGTCAGCAACCTTATACAGTGTGGTAGTTTATAGACCAGAGGGGGGATACTGGTTATATGAAAGGTAGACAGGGGAGCAGGAAGGATAGGCGACATTTGACAGTGTCAGTGAAGGAACAACAGGGCTCTCTGTGTGTGGTGGCGGGAAGGTGGGGGACAGGCATATTCTTGACAGGCGAAATAGTTTATTTATTGCTTTATAATTCTAAACTTGCATGATGTGTTGATGAAGTGTAATCTGGATAATGTGATAGAAGTTTGGATTAAGAAACTAGACCAGGCCAGGTGTGGTGGTTCACGCCTGTAATCCTAACACTTCGGGAGACTGATGCTGGTGGATTGTTGGACACAGGATTTTGAGGAATTGGAGAGCAGCCTGGGCAACATCGTGAAACCCTGTCTCTACAAAACATACAAAAAAATTAGCCAGACGTGGTGCTAGACTGTGGCCCAAGTTACTTAGTGGGTGACAGAGTGAGACCCTGTCAAGTAAACAAACAAACAGACAAACAAACAAACAAACAAACTGGACCAGAGACAGGTTGTGAATGTGAAAGGTCTTACACACCTTTCCACAGAATCTGAACTTTATCATGCTGAAATGGGAGCCCTTTCTCTTTGCTTACAAAACTTTAGAAAGGGGGCAACTATGAAGTCTGTACTCTGGAAGGTTCATTGCTGGTGGTATAGAAAGTAGGCTGGGCAGGGAGCCTGAAAAAAGGTGAGTGACAAGGGAGTGACCCTGTAGACCTTGAGATGTGCAGGAGCAGTGGGACCGACAAGGAGATAGGACTGACCCAAGGAGCATTTGTGAGTTTGAAGTCAGGGCAAGGAGGGATTCTGAGATGATTCTCCAGTGTGCAGGTGGGCATCCAAGTAGGTGTCATTATAGAGTTAAAGGAATCCAGGAGAAACAGGTCTAAGGGAAGACAGTGACGTTGCTTTTGAACATAATTTGGTTTATGGTAGATGTCTTCAGGAAACAGAAGTGTTCAGTGGGCAGTTGGAAATATGGGCCAGGGGAGTTGTGGATGGTGAAGAGAGACATTTGAAGTTTGAGTCTACACTCACTGTGTGGCTCAGTGGTTCTGAGCCCCGGCTTTCCATTACAATCAGTTGGGGAGCCTTAACAAATATCCATGATGTGCCCCATCCTGAGATTTTATTACAGTCAGTCTGGCGTGGGCCCTTGACCCTGTATAAGCAGGGCTGAGAATCACAATTGTAGGCCAACAGTGGAAGCCATAGGAAGGGATATGTGTTGTTCAAGGAAGGGGGTGAGCACAACTTGGCACCCCAGTACTGAAGGGGGGTATGTGACAAAAGGGCACAGTGAGAAAGTAAGACGATGGCAGAACAGTAAGAAAAAAAACCAGAAAAGAGCTGTGTCAGAAAACGGACAGATATGGGCCACTCCAAAGGTGGATACAGTGGCCAGCACCCTCATGTACTGCAGAGGGCCAGGGAGAAATAAGGATTCAGAAATGGCCAGAGAGCCTTCCTGCAGTGATTGATAGTACAAGGCAAAATGGAGTGGTGTAAGGAGTGAATGAGGAAAGGAGACGGTGGATGTGGGCTGCGCTTTGGGACCGCATGTCTTGGGTGAGAGCCAGGAGTGCTTCTGGGTTACTGAAGGCCTACCCTGTGCCCACTTGGGGGCTGGGACCTGGCAGTGGAAAGTCATGTCTAGATCACTCTTCTGCTCATGAAGAGACAGGGAAATAGTGAATGACAGAACAGAGAATGAGCTGAGTTTCATAAGATGAATAACAGTCATTTAGAAACAAAAGGCAAGTGGGTAGAAAGAACAGCAGAGGAGGTGGAGTGGGGCATCAGTGCCTTGATGGAATATGGACCTGCACCTTAGTTGTGAGATGATCCTGGAGAAGGTGCCACGTCATGGAGAATGTGAAGGCTAAGTTGGGAAGTTTGACTTGACCCTGTAAGTAGTAAGGAGCCTCTACAGTTCTAAGAATGCCTGAAATTAGCATGTTAGGTCACTTTTTAACCTGCTGCTTGTGGGGATAAGAAGGATTTAAAGGGAAGGAACCTGGAAACCACCCATTCTGAGTCTAGGCACACAAAGACCAGAATAAGGTCGGACCTCAGTGGATTAGTATAGTGGTGGGTAATAGGGATGAAAAGGAAAGGAGTGGCTTTAAATCTGTTTAGAGGACTAACCAGGTAGGGCAGGGAAGTTGATTGCATTAGGGCAAGAAGGTGTGGGAAGGGTGAGCAGGAGACTTGGAGGACTCTGGATTCTCTGGGTTGGATGAAAGAGAAGAATATGGGGTCTCTTAGCCAAGAGCCTGAGTATAGAAGAAGAGGCAAGTTTAAAGATGACAATGATAAGCTTGATTTTGGATATACTGATTTTGAAGCGATTGTGTTATTGTGTATACTTGAGGACAGTAGAGAGTAGTTTGTATTTCTTTTTTTCTTTAAGAATCTTAAAACAACATATACATCACACTCTCCTGTGAAATACAGGATAGTTGTATCTCATTTTACAGATGGGGAACCTGAAGCAATTAAAATACTGACTTCCCAAAAGTATAAAATAGGAAGTGGAACCTAGGTTAGTGAATACTCCAGTTCTGTGTCCTAATTAATTGAGCAGTTGCCAAAACTGTGTTTTCAGCTGTTGGATGGACGATAGATGATTCCCTTTATGACTGCACACAGCTTCTGAGCATTTTGGCTGGGCGCTCAGCCTCTTTGAGTCCTGGGCAAAATCCATGCTCAAAATTGGATGTGTGGGGCATGTGGAGGGAAGAAGAGATTCCGTAGCTTCCTGGTTCTCACTAGTTCGAACACTCCATGTTTCCAGACTTGCAATACCATCATCTCAAAATTGCTCTTTGAAATAACTAAACAGTAATTTTCAACCTATAACATGATTTGTTTTGTATCCTTTTTTCCCCCTCAAGTAGAAAATGGAAACATAATGTCTGTAGAACACAGTCGGCTGGAAATGACTTGTGAGAACTAGTTTTATATTTTCTTAAAACTAATCTCTCTCGTAGCAAAGCCTTATGTACTTAAAGTAATTGAATGGGCTGCAGGGTATACTGGGAATTGTAGTTTTCCACTTCTTTGTATTCTGAAGATTAATAATCTTGCAGACCTCTGAGGGAGATAAGGAGAGGATGCTCTCTGACAAATTGTTATCTTGTCCTTCAAAAGTGTGCTTTGAGCAGTGAATATACCCTCCATGTCTCCCTTGGGCTTCTGGCTTGATTCTAAGTAATGGTAATATATAGGATGGCTTTAAAAAAAAATTTTTTTTTTGGCTTATGTTATTGTACTTTCCACTAGCTGTCTTTAATCTTTTCTTTTAGCCTAGTTTCAAAAAAGTTGTTAGGTGTATCAAGGTTATATGTGTAAATGGTTTACAAAGTCCACACTTGTATAAGCTTTGCTGTCAATAACAGTAGGCACTACCGCCTTCACCCATGCCCCGTTCCCCAGAGGCATCCACTTTCAACTCTTCTAGCTGCTTCTTTGAGGATACCTTCATGTCTAGAATCACATTCTTACCTTGCTCCTTTAAGTGTTAGACTTTGTCTGTGGCTGTCCCTGCTGGAAGATGATGATTGAGTACTCCCTTCTCACTTGGCACTGCCCGCAAGCATGACCCTTTATCCTTCTCATCCTCCTACTGTAGACTTGCTGGAATTGTGGTTTGATCATTCTGGTTTTTACATTATGAAGTCTGGGGAAACACTATTCAGAAATGAGCCACGTCATAAAATGTTATTTTCCCTTTCTGCATAGCTCTTTGTTTTTCCTAGAGTAAATAATTAATTTTTTAAAAATTTCACATTACCATACCATGCACTTCCCTTTAGAATCTGAATCGGTTATAACTGTCTGTCTCTTCTTGTAAGATGTCTAGATCCATCAGTTATGTTATCACTTTTATCTTTTTTTTTTTTTTTTT
>NW_022437045.1:346624-407723 GCF_009761245.1 Sapajus apella | reverse complement strand
CTCTCGATCTCTTGACCTCGTGATCCACCCGCCTCGGCCTCCCAAAGTGCTGGGATTACAGGCTTGAGCCACCGTGCCCAGCCAGGAGATCCAATTTTTAAGACCTCACATGTCTGGAAATAATTTTCCTTCACAATTTTGAAGCACTTGTTCAGTTGTCTTCACCACCAGTGTTGCTGTTGTGAAGTTTGAAGCCAATCTTGCTTCTTGTTTCCTAATCCTTTGCATGTGGCTCTCTTCCATCACCCCCTAATGTTGTAGGACCTTCTTCTTTTGGTCTTTAGTTTTATCTCAGTTCATTTTAGTTCATTTCACCACGTACCCTGGCTCAATTATGAAAAAGCGCTTAAGGTTTTTTTATCTCCCTGTTCGCCTTCATTTTTACTCTTCTCTCCTTCTGGAACTCACCATCTCGTACTAGACTTCTAACTTTATCTCTTCTTCTGTTTTCATGTCTTTCCCTTTTTATTCAATTTTCTAGAAAAATTTTTCATTTCTGTCATATTCCTAATTTCCAGGAGCTCTTTCTGGTCCTCTAAAACTGCTTCCCTCCTTCCCTCCATCTTCCTCCTTTTTCCTTTTCTTAATTCTTTTTTGTTTTAATAGACTCCTGTTCTTATTTGAGGGTAGATTATTTTCTCTTACCTCTTTGAGATGCTGGCAGTACTCTGCTTTGCATAGTTTTCTTGTCATCTAACTTGCGCTGCTCTGTTGTTTTGGTCCTTATTTTTATGTTAAAGGGTTTCCCCAAGTAATTATTGGTTGCCTGGCCAGTTACTCATCATAAGAACTACTGTGGGGTACCTTGGTGGGCTCCTTAGGGAAATGTGGAACATTCCCACTCATATCTCAGGCTGTACTTAAACCTTTCTTACTGATCCAGCCTCAGGTTTACCACAGAAAGAGGGGTGTTGGCAAGGTTGGCTGTGTGAAAGGACTCTGCAGCAGTGGTTCTGAGGAACCTCTCTTTTGCTCTTCTACAAGGAGGATATCTCTGGGCATCTGCCAGGGTGAAGGAAGAGCTGTGTTTAGTGGGAGAGTGCTTCTTAGTTAACAGTACACTTTTAACCATTGCTCCTTGTTTTAAGCACCGTCTCCACCCTCTCCTCAGTTCCCAGCACACACACCCATTTACCACCACAGCAGACTCAGAGGTGTCTGCTGTGCCCAATCGCTGAGCCTTTCCATGGTTCTGCCTTGTCAGCTGGGTGTCAGACTTAACCTTCCCAGGTTGGCTAAGTTAGTTACTGTTTGTCCATCTGTTTCTAGCTTCCAGATTTTTTGGCTGTTTTGTTCCTCTTCTTGTTTTATAAAAATAAACAAAAAGCAGGCAAATAAAAAGCAAATGGTACTGCCATTTTTATTACTAGATGTGAGCGCTGAATCTGCTGTCTTCATCCAGAGTCTCTTTAGGTTAAAAATATGTGAGTCATAAAATGAAAACAGTTTGGTTTCATTTACATTTGTGGGTCTGACTGCTGTTGTGTGCTACTTTATAAATACCTTTGTAATTTATGTTAATATGTTCATAGCTGTGGGTTACTGTCTGTCTAATACATAAAACAGAATTGTCACAGACATTAAAATGTAATTAACAGCTACAAAAACTGTCTACACGAGTTCTTTTGAGTGGTTTATACTACTTGCAAACATTGAAAAACTCCGTTGATTTTGTAAGCTTCATGGAAGTTACTTCATTTAAGTGTGATTTAGTGCATTTTATTTTCTGTGTAGACATAGGAAGGTTACTTGTGACTACAGTTTTTTCCTGTACATGAGTACCTCCCTTTAATGTGGCCCAGCTCAGTGCTGACTTGTTATAATGCTATTTGTTTCAGAGGTATTTTCCTTGGAGTCTTCTGTGACCTGTCTTTTCAGCCATCCATTAGATACAGTGACGGACAGCATTGATCTTTGATGACCAACAAAAGGTGTACCAATGACATTTCTGGACCTACTAAAGGGTAGCAAAGGAAATAATATTGCTGGATGTTAAAATCAGAGTTTTAAAGTGGCTCCAGGCTCTTCCATGGAAAAGATGGTGAAAACACAGTAGGCAGTTGGGTCCTGGCGGCAGTCCTATGCTGAGAGCACTATCCAGAGCTGCGTGGATTGCAGCAATGAGAATCCTCACTGCCAAGGACACAGGAAGAGCCAGGCTGAGTGTGGGAATCCATTTCCTTGGGCATAGACTGAGCTGGGAGGAAGGGATGTTTCCTCCCACAATTGGCATGAGAGGTGTGATGAGCACACACTTCTATAAGCTGACCGAGAGATTATATTTTATTGGGATATTTGATTGTTTAATTGAATGTTTTAAAAAGTACCTAGATCATGTCATTATCATGAATACCACCTGATTAATTTTTTTTTTTTTCATTTGGTTACATGTGAACAGTATGTGAATGTACTATTTGGAAGTTTTAAAATAATGCTTTGGAGACACTTTTGGTTTCCTTTGGGCCTTCTCTTCAGATTAAGAATAAGACAGATAATCTACTTTGGTGTGACTTAAAACAATAGCATTTTATCTTAGAAGTGCTCCGACAGAGCCCAAGCTCCTCTTCACGTGCCCTGCCGTTTAAACTTGGGCTGTTCATTGGAGTTCAAAATATGGCTCCCCTACCGCTCAAATAAGCTTTCATTAAAAAGACAGGTGGAGGAAACAAATGTTTGTTTCAGAAATCAGTTTAATGTCCACAGCGAGTTGCTGTATTAGCAGTAGATAAACTGTTCTCTTTATCGCAGAGCGTGGCTGCTGCGGTTCCAAACTGTCACAGTGCCTTGCAGTCCCTAGCGTTCTTATCACGGTGGAGGTTGATGGGTCGTTTTCATGCTACCTGTCCATGTGAGAAAAGCCTGTAGCAGTCTGTCAGATGAGCGCTTGCCTCGTTACCGAACCACGTGCAAACATCTGACTCGTTATTTTGGATCAGTTTTCCACATGGTCTTTGTATTTGTTGAACTATTTAGCTAAAGTGTCAATTGTAAAAGAAACTCAATCATTCTTCTTCCTCCCTGGAAGGAGAATTGAGGAACTGGTGTTTCTTTGGTTGTCATCACTGACGTATGTGGGTATTTCTAGTGTGCTGTTATAACATGGGGATAAATATTAAGGATTCACACCTCTTATGATAGAGAAACAGCCTTAGAAAACAGAAATGCCGAAAGGATTCTCTGATTCTGGTCAGGCCACTGTAATGAAAATACCATAAATTGGGTGGCTTATAAAAAGCAGAAATGTATTTCTCAGTTTTCGAGGCTGGAAGTTCGGGATCAAGATGCTTGGCAGATTGAGTGTCTGGTGAGGGCCGTTTCCCCGTTCCTGGACTGTGCCTTCTGGCTGTGTCCTCCTGTGGTGGAAGGCGGTAACCAGCTGAGTCTCCTTCCTAAGGGCTTCAGTCCCATTCATGAGGGCTGCGCCTTCAAGACCTAGCCACCTCCTGAGGGCCCAGCTTTTAATGCCATCACCTGATGAGTTTAGATTTCAACATACAAATTTTGGAGGGACACAAATGTTCAGATCATAGCAGATTTAGGACAATACAAAACAAAACAATAAAGTATTCTTATGAAACCACTTAGAACTGGAAATATTTTTTAGAAATAGGATTTAGAGACAGTTTTTGTCAATTTTTAATAACACGGTACTTTGCATTATCAGCATGAAAGAAGAATTCAGCCAGATCATTATAAGATAAAAGAAGTGACAGACCAAGCACGAATAGGGGTTATTTGGGTTTGTAATTTTAAGTGATTGAAAAAACAGACATTGGTGATTTGTAAGACATTTCTGATTTTTAAAAAATGAATTTAGTTTTTTCACCTCTAATGTGTTAAATTTTGTCATCAGTTGAAACTTTTGATTTCATTTTAATTGCTATATTACATATGCATTGTCTATATATTTCTTTAAAGGCATTTAAAAATTTGGAAGTCTATTTTGAAGTCTGTGTCAGAAGAGGCCAAATTCTCAGATTTAATACTTTTAGCTATATTTTCTAATGATACTTCTTTCAAAGACAAGATTACAAATTTTTTTGTCTCTCTGTCATAAGTCGTCTTTCTTGGTATAGTTCATTCATCTTCTGTTGCCTCAACATCTGGCTATAAAAGTGAAAAATGGATTTTTGAATTTGAAATTTGTACCTGAATTTTTGGATGAGAGACATTTTTATATAATTGTAAACACTGGGGACTACATCTGCCTCATAAATACTAGTAAAATTTCACACTCAGATTAATGAACTTATAAGTTGTTAGTCTGCATATATTTGATTTGCCTGAAAATAGATTTTTCAGGAAGTCTTAGCGACATACATTAACTACTTTTTCTAAGGGCTAGAACATGGAAAGACTTTATTTTACCCTGCTTTTCTTCACCCTTCAAGTAGACTTGCAGGCATGCAAGTGGAAGCCACCAGGATATGTCAGATAATATGTGAAGAGATGGATTTGTCTAGAGTGAGCTATAAAGTGAATTTCATCATATCAAATTTTATATGCCCATTGAGATTCTTAAGGAAAAAAAAAAGAGTGAGCATTCCTGTGGGGAAAAATTCGTTCTGAGAACAAGTAGTAAAATCACACTTAACAACTTCAGACATCTGTTGAAAATATGTCTTTAAAAATATTTAAAATATCATTTCCAATAATATTTTAATCCTCATAGTAGCAGGAGAGAGCATTTGATAATTGAGGCATTACTGGTCTCCCTGAGTGAATTTCCTACACAACAGGGAGCAGTAGGGCTGGGGCAGGGTGGGGGTGGGGAAGGCAAGCAGTTGAGAGGCTGTTCTCTGCCTTTCCCAGGGAGTAGCCATTCTGGTGGTCCGGTTCGTTCAGGACTTCCTCTCTTCCTTCCAGACTGTTCTAGCTTCAAAACACCCTGCATTACAGTCTTTGAAGAAGTAGGAAAGCCAGTGGCTGAAGTGCCCACTCATGACCTGGCCTTGCTAGTGAAGGTGGCAACCAGAGGAGCTGCAGAGCATCTCCTGCTTCACTGGGAACTTCAGTAAATCCTGCCTCGCCCCAGTTACAGGTCTTCATACTGTGAAAGCAGGCCCCATCTGAGGCCTGCCTTGGTGTTGAGAGGCTGGATGCTAGCAGGGAGCTCCAGGAGACATTCCGCTGGCTGTTTATAACCAGATCTGAACACAAAGCTTCCAGACCGGTGCAGGGGCCAGGAATACCTGAAAATGTCTCACTTCAGGGCCAGGGTCACGTAGAGTAAATATATTTGCCATTGAACAAATTATTTAGGTTAGATTGCCTTCATTGTCCTTTATGTATCTATAGTTTAAAAGTTTATAGTTTATGCCTTGGGTGTGGGTTGAAGAGCTTGCTTTGAATGTGAAGTCTTGTCAAAGACTGAGTCTCTGTGGTAACTTAGACCTGGTGGGAAAATGTGGATTCTGGGTTTGCTGGGAAAATAGAGGTACTTTTAAAGCCATACTTAAAATGGTAGTGTTAAAAAAAAAAAAAAAGTCGCATACATCCAGCTAAGAGCTGCTAATTCTGTTGTATTGCACATTATATGTTTACATTTTTTCAAAAACTGTGTGACATTGAACTCTAGAATTAAAACTCAGAATTAGAATATTTTACTAACCCTCTTGTTACCTTGCAATAATATTTAGTGATGATTCTGTATCCAAAAATGTCCTAATGACATCTAACAAACCATGCTTCTAAAGTCCGTACCTGTTTTGTATTTGGGATTTTTATTGTTTTCAAATATCTAGAACCTTTGGATTTCCTAGCATTATGCCTAAAAGGGTTTAGTGTTTATGTCAATAAGTATTTATGTCAGTATGCTTTGTAACTAGAATCTAAGTGTTTTTTTTTTTTTTCTTTTTCTTTTGCCTTGTCATTAATCTGGGGAGGTTTGAAACTAAGACTGCTGTCATGGTTTCTTCTTTCTTGCACAACCTATCTTGCTGCGGTTTCTTACCTATACCCATATAAATAACAGGCCAGCCTATGGTGTAGAAAAGTGAGATTTTTGGAGGGCAGAGATACCGTAGCTTACTTATCTTTTATATTTATCACCTCCTGGCTAGCACAGTGCCTGGAAACCAGTAGGTGATGGACAAATGGAAGGCGGTAATGGGATGCTAAGTGCATGGAATGTTCTTGTTCAGTTATGCGATGGGCAGTATTAAAACTGGTGCTAGACAGAATAATGGAAATCAGATTTCATGGCTAACCCTTTTGCACATTTGATAGGGAGTAATGGAGAAGGCCTGATACAGATGGGGACTGAAGGCTTTCTTGGAGCGAATAAGTTGCTCAAGGTCACCTAATTAATAAGCGACATGTCCAAGATGGACTCCTGGACTGACTCCAACACTGTTGCTCCTAATTACTGTCTTATCCTACTTTTAGGACTCTGAAGATGCCACATGGAAAGAAATATTCTGGTTGGCGAGTATCTTCTTATATGCTCTTACTTGTTCCAAGTCTTTGGGACAGCATCTAACTCTGGGGGCAGCTGGCACATCTGTGATGGGAGGCTGAGGGACCATCCCTGTGCAGGTGCACGTCCTGCTGTTGATTCCAGGGCCTCCTGGGACTGGACTCGTAGGTTACAAGAGCACTCACTTCTGTTTTTCCTTCTTGGGGAACCACATTGTGCTTTTTTCCTGATGGCTTATGTATACTTAATTGAAGACTTGGTTTTTCTCTTTTGGTTCCATGTTCTTAGATTTTAAAAAATAGTAAATGAGTTAATGGATAAATATATGCATATATAATATGGTACGCTGTCATATTGTTGGGAAGTTGGAATAGAATCTATGTAGAATAAAATAAAATAGACTGGATTTAAGCAACAGCCACTTCTCAAGGCGAGTGACCCTGAGCAAGTTACTTAAAATAGTCTGAACTACAAATTCTTTTTTACTAAACAAGAATTGTGATTAGTGAATGAGATTTCATGTGTAAAAGTAGGTCGCCTAGGACCTGGCTCTTAGTGCTCAGTACTCCTTTTCCCATTTCATCTTTTTTTGGAATCATACCTGGTCAGGTTAACCCATTGTTGTTGTTGTTGTTGTTGTTGTTGTTGTTTGAGATGGAGTTTCACTCTTTTTGCCCAGGCTGGAATGCAGTGGTGTGATCTCGGTTCACCACAACCTCTGCCTCCCAGGTTCAAGGGATTCTTTTACCTCAGCCTCCTGAGGAGCTGGGATTACAGGTGTGTGCCACCACGCCTGGCTAATTTTGTATTTTTAGTAGACATGGGGTTTCACCACATCGGCCAGGCTGGTCTTGAACTCCTGACCTCAGGTGATCCACCCACCTTGGCCTCCCAAAGTGCTAGGATTACAGATGTGAGCCACTGTGCCTGGCCTAACTCATCGGTTTTTCATCTGTTTGGTTTAGTGGCTTGCTAAGCTTTCTTTAATAATTTCCATTCAGTAAGACAGAGCCTTCCAGGAGACCAGATAAAAGGGAACTAGGTATTTGAGAAATAACAAGGTCTCGTAAGCACCCTGTTCCAACTGCTGCCCCCACTCTGTGGACGTGGATGTTGTTCCGTGAACCTGCTGGTGTGGCCATCCTTACGTGTTGGTTGTTTCTTGGTGCTTTGTTTTCCTCCATGCTGTTGTTCTCCCGAAACCCCGCCCCTTGGTCCATCTGTGTTTCATGCTGGACACACCCCTCCTGCTCTGAGGCTACTCTGTGTGCTGAAGACCTCTTGATTCCCCCTTCCTTCTTGTGCCAGCCATTCTTAGCAGAACTGCAACCAGCAAGGCAGTGACCACATGAACAGGCAATTTCTTGTTTCTTTCTTTCGCTTCTAGCCTGCAAGCGTGCCAGCATGCCCGTGCATGGCTTCTCATGTCTGTTTCCGGCACCTTATCTGTCTGCGCTGCCTGACAGATAAACAGAAGGCTCTTAAAGAATATGGGTTGAAGAAATGGGATCTGGGCACAGATTTTCATACCATTGTAACTAACCTGTGATTAATTTATTTGATTAATGATTGGAAAGTTCTGGATTAGCCCACTGAATAGAATTTTCTGTCACTATAATTGTGTTCAACTTAAGATTCTGACATTTCATAAGTTCAAAGTGAATAATTTTTATCATACTTTGAGGAGAGGGTAGCTAATAGTAGTCTTTTATTAGTTTAAACTTAAAGCATATTTAGGCACGAATATTTTTGTAGACTTTGTTAAAATCAATGATCAGTTTTTGAAGGAGAGAAACATTTAAGTAATTTGCTCAGGGTCACTCGTGATTTACAGGATAAGTGGAAATATGAGTATACATCACTGAAGATCTAGAATCTACAAATGATCTTCTCTGATGCAGTTGTGTTTCTCTGGTTGGCTGCATGTAGAGCTGTGATACACAAAGTGAATTGTTGAGCAGATGCGATGGAGTCTTGTCCAGCAGTACCTATGTGCCCTGTGGATTATTCTTCACTTAGGCGTGTTTGCCTTCCTGGTTCCTGAAGGACGAGCCTGGTCTTCCTCTACCTGTGGACAGTCTTAGGCATTGGATGGCTGACAAAGGGTGTCCTTTAGAGGGCTCTCTCCTGGATCTGTGGCCCCAGCCCCAGCCTGCCTCTCACCTGTGGGCTGGCCTTGTCAGCGCCTGCCAGAGCATTTCTCAGATACCCACGGCCTCCTTGGAAACAGCTCTTCCTCCATTTGCTTTGCCCACATCTTCTCTTAATGGGACCGTAGCATCCCCAGGCCCACGGGGGCAGTGTCAAAGCATCATATTGGATTTTGCCCTTTTTACCTGTACTGACTAGTTTTTCGTATTTAGTTTTTTTGTTCGTTCTGTTTGAAGAGGGTCTCACTCTGTCCCCAGGCTGGAGTGCAGTGCCTCACAGCTTACTGTGGCCTGTACCTCCTGGGCTCAGTCCTCCTGCCCTGGCCTTTCAAGTAGCTGGAATGATAGATGCGCACCACCATACCTGGTGAATTTTTAAATTTTTGGTTAGAGACGGGATCTACTTATCTTGCCCAGGCTGCTCTTAAACTCCTGGTAGGCTCAAGCAATCCTGCTGCTTCACCTCCCAAAGTGCTGGGATTACAGGTGTGAGCCACTGCGCCCAGCTGTTTTGTTTGTTTTAATGTACTGAAGGGGGGGGGGGCCCTGACTCTCCTGATTCCCCTTCTATGTGTGTGCTGTGGGAATCTCTCACCTAGAGAGCGAGGTTGGTAAGAGTGAGTTGAACGCTGCGGCTCCAGGCCTGGCGTGTACGGTACCACTCACTACCCCAACTACAAATCAGCAGGTGCATCTGCAGTCCCTTTTCAGTGTGGCCTGTCTTTTACATGGGACCTCTCTATGCTGGCCCCAGGCCTGCCCGTTTCTCACCATGTCCTTCATTCCTCTTAAATAAACCCACCTTCTTAAATATGTCGCACATTTTCGTGGTGCCATTATTTGTGACTTGGAAGTCCTGACCTCTTTACCTGCATCTCTCTCTGGTGCAACTCTGGCCACTCCTCAAAGCTGAGTTTCCTTCTCCCCCTCGGAGCTTTTCTCTGTTTCCGGAACGTGCATAGTGCCTTAAGGGTATCTCTCTAGGGTTGTGGCATATTGAATCTTGACTTATGGTAATTGGAATATGGGTCCTTTGCTCCTTTAAGGCCCTTAAGAGCAGGAGCCACATCTGGATTTTATCGCTGTGGCATAAAATGGAATAGCCCACCCATAGTAACCGATCAGGTAAATATTTGACTTTAATTCACACATAAGATCTACTTTTCCTTGGTACAATTTATAGTATTCTTTGAAAGACCATCTCTAAATGGCTTGAGTATATAGATTAAGAGTAGTGTCTAAATAATTATTTGAGGCTGATGGCCATTCGCTTATTCATCGTTCCCTCATCCCTTCCTGAAACGGGCACCATCACACTGCCATGTGTTGTGTAGCAGAAACTCAGTGTGTGGAAGGAAAGTCATTCTTTAGCTTCATAGGAAATGGTTGTGATTGTGTATTGGATGATCAACTTTCAGAGCTTTACACATCACTCATTTGAGTACCGTAAGCTTTCTTAATATCTGTGTCCATTTTCCAGTCCAGTTAGTGACATCTATATTTTGTTTCCTAAAGTATGGAACACTTTGCTCTTTATTCCAAATTAATCACATTTGTAACGCTCAAGATTAAAAGCCAGGTGAGGTGAGAAAGTTTTCATTGACCAGCTGTATTCGATTCTGAATTAGCGATTTTTGATATTTTTATTTCACACTCTACATTTTAGCATGAGAATGATAGAACCTCAAAATTATTACAGTCTTTCTCCCTGCCAGCTTCTCCTCACGAAAAAAGATGTCAGCCTCTGTTCAGATTTAAACAGTTCATGCCTTTTCAGTGAGCTGTTTTTTAAAATGAGTTCCTCAGGAAAAAGGTGACAAAGAAAGCTGTGCTTATTTGAGTATGTTTTCTTTGTCTTAATAAAAGGATGGCTTACAGCCGTGTTGTGGTGTTGCTTAATATTATAGAGGTTTTACCGCAGCTCTGTTGGCGATTACGAGAGGGCTACACTTTGGCTAACAAATGTAGTAAATGGGATGAAAATCCCCTGTGCTGTGCATTTCTCTGAATAACATGTTTATATAACATGCTAAATACTTCTGTTAAAGAACTGCTTTCCTGAAATTGCAAATTCCATTCCAGATTTTAGTGCTACTGAAGTGTACTGTTGAATATTCCAAATTATATGAGTATTTTTAAAGCATCTTTAAAATTTATCTGCACACACTGTCCTTGTTGAAGTTGGGTCTCTGGATGATACTGTTGACTTTCACATTGTACCTACAAGGCACTGAACAGACTTACTTAAAGAAATTTGCCAAAGTTTTATATTTTGAAGTAGATTGCACTGATGTGACCATGTGAGTAAATCACATGCACAGAGTAATAAGTTTGTATTAATATTTGTAAGATGGTATTGTGAACCGTGACCTGTGGCCCTGTCTGCTCCGCCTCACGCGTCTGGCCCTGTGCGCTGGAGGCTGAGCCCAGCCTTTGCCTTGTGGACTTGGGCCTAGATGTCTGTGTAGGCTCAGCTGTATCATCTGGGTTCCAGTGGCTTTACCCTGGACCATGGCCGCTCAGCCTGAGACTCATTGCTGATGCTGGCTGGGCTGTTCCACCTGGGGGGCGTGTCCACCTGGGGGCATCGCCGGCAACCCAGTTCCGAGTATTTTCATGCTGTTTTTTTTTTCCGCAGTCTATCGTTTGCCCCCATCAAAACAAGGCACTGCCCAGTCTCTTAAGCTGCCCACCTGGGAGTTATCCTTGTCGTTTTTCCCTCACTAACCACCTCCACTTGAGCACCAATTCCTGAAGATTGTGTCAGACATTTTTTGGGCTCCCCGATTTCATAGCCTTTACCCGAGTTGAGACCGTTGCTGTCACTGGCATGGGCAGTTGCTTTAGCCCCTCAAACAGTATATCCGCCAGTTATTGCCCATCTACTTCCAGACCATTCTCACTGTGAGGTCCACAGACAGACCCGAGGGTTCACAGATGGACTGCAGGAGGCTGCCAATCCTTTGGAATTAATTATTCAGATTTCTATATATGTGTGCAGATGCATTTTTCTGGCCAGTATACCCTCAAAGCTTCTATGAATCCCAAATGATTACAAACACTTATTATTTATTCTTTCACATAGAGCTTTCAGAGTAATCTTATTAAAATAAAATGGAAATCTGATCTGTTACTCTCCCGCTTAAAGTTCTTCAGTGAATATTTGTTGTGACATAAAATTCAAACTTGTGAATCTGATGGGTTGGCCCTTCTGGACTCCTGTCTTCCTGTTCACCGTTACTGCTGTCAGCTCTCCAGCCTGGCTCTAAGCACCACTCTGCTGCCATGCTTGCAGTTGGAGATTGCATGGTGCTGTGTTTCACCCCTCACTGTGCTGTGTTCCTTGTGGGCCCACACTCCTTCCCACTCCTGTTTCCTTCAGATGGCTCTCTGTGCTTCTTCCTTACCTGCTGGCTCCACCTACATTTATTCAACATCTGCTTCAATTAACATGTATCTCCCTATATTAAAATTACTTGTTGCTATTGAATGTGTCCCCTGCTGAACTTGTGACCCTCCTGAGTATTTTCCGAGTCTGGCACATAAGGTCTCACTGAATGCTAAAAGAAAGAACACATTAGAGCTGCCAGCCTCTGAAAGTTGGGTCCATGCCACCACTAGGCCTTCTTGCATAACCCTATTTATTCTTTTTTTAAAAAATGGAGACAGAGTCTCACCCTGTCGCCCAGCCTGAAGTGCAGTGGCATGATTTCAGCCCACTGCAACCTCTGCTGCCCGGATTCAAGCAATTCTTGTGCCTCAGCCTCCTGAGTAACTGGGACTACAGGTGCATACCACCACACCCAGCTAATTATTTTTGTATTTTTAGTAGAGACAGAGTTTTGCCATGTTGGCCAGGTTGGTCTCAAACTCCTGACCACAAGTAATCCACCTACGTTGGCCTCCCAAAGTGTGAGGATTACAGGCGTGAGCCACCGTGCACAGTCCATATTTGTCCTTGACTTTTGATTAGTTACCCAAGGTCTTTTGAAAGACTTCTCTCACCCTACATACTTAATCAGGCAGTTGCCCCTCCTCATGCCTCTACCAGCTGGGGGTCACGTTCTGTCTTTTGTTTTTGCTCTGTGGTGCCACACATTTTAGGCTTTCCTTTAGTTTCTTCACTCATCTGTCTGCCATTTTAAGAACTGCTTGTGTCGGCAAGGATTCTTAGACGTAAGCAATGAAGACTGAGTCTAGCCAATTCAAGCCGAAAAAGAATTATTGACAGACCGTTGGGAAGCTCACAGAATTGCCAGAAAGGCAGGAACAAGGGAGATCACACCATGAGGATGCTGCAAAATCAGGTCACAAGTACAGAGACGACCTGAGCATGCTGGGCACAACTTGTACCTCCATGTCACCCCACTGGCATGCTGGTAGCACACATGTGCACACACCTGAAATTGGGTATTGCTGTGTGTACAGCAAGGAGAAATTCCTCCTCTGCTTGTTTCTCTGTATTATTAGCTAATAAGCCAAAGACCCCATGTGCTTCTGATTGGCTATGTCAGTACTCTAGTTGTCTGTAGCTGGTTAATCTGGTTTCTAGTTTGGGAAAACAAGTGTTTGGCCTTTCCAGCTTCTCTGTTGGGAAGTGGAGTCTGCCTCCTATCAGGCTCATAAAAGATGAGGAGTTAACCAGATCCCAGAAGAGGGTGTATCGCTTGGGCAGCCAAATGGATGGACAGGTCATTACTACATTGCTGCTTTAATGCTTGCAATTACACTGCGCTTGCTTAAGGAAGTATTCGTTGGGAAGAGAAGTCACATTGTCACATGATTGTTTGCATAGTGATTGACCGTTTAGGAAGTGTTTTTGCATCAGCATTTCATTCAGTGAGGTGGAGGAAATATTGTAGTGCCATTTTGTAAGGAGGAGGTAAGGAAGCTGCTGGGCAAAGAGGTAATGCAGTGTCAAAAAGATAGGACAGTTAGCTGTTAGGGACAGAACTGCAGCTTCTGACTCCAGCACCCATGGAGGCTCTCCTCCGCACCAGCCTGTCCCTATTGTGCCCTGTGTATTGCTGTGAGGGGCCAGGGAGGCGTGTTCGAATCATACCCACACACTCGGAGCCTCTTCCAAAGGACTGAGATGCATACTAGGATATCTGGTTCTGCGAGGGCTAATTTGGCATTTTGTATTCTTGTTCTGTCTACTTGTGTTGTTTAATGTTGTAACATCTCTCTGGTTGACTGAAGCCATATGTCATTCAAATGGAACCTGTGCTTTGGCATTGGCCTGACAGTCACTCAGCTGTGGAGTACAGCAATAAAAATTAGGAAAACTGTATCTGTTCATTAGACCAGTGGAATTTACAAGCACTTTTGTGGCTGTGCCCCACAACTCTACACTCTGGCAAATGAGAGTACAGTAAATTAAGCCTTTGCCCTTTCTTTCCCTCTGTGAGTTGCATGTTTGTTTCTCACTTGCAAATTGCTGTAGAAGCCAGATAGAGGAGTACTTTAAAAGATTATAACAATGGAAAATCTGTTTTGGGAATGAATTGCCTCAAAACAAGTACTATAAGAGGTGCTCTAGCGGATTCTTTTTCATATTACACTAACACTTCTGCAAACCCTTAAGAATTTTATTTTAGGGGCCAGGTGTGGTGGCTCAGACATTGTAATCTCAGCAGTTTGGGAGGCCGAGGTGGGCGGATCATGAGGTCAGGAGTTCGAGACCAGCCTGGCCAATATGGTGAAACCCAGCCTCTACTAAAAATACAAAAATTGTCCACGTGTGTTGGTGTTGGTGTGCGCCTGTAGTCCCAGCTACTCGGGAGGCTGAGGCAAAAGAATTGCTTGAACCCGGGAGGCGGAGATTGCGGACAGCCAAGATTGTGCCACTGCACTCCAGCCGGGGCAAAAAGTGGAGACTTAATCCAAAAAAAAAAAAAAAAAGAGTTTTATCAGTATCGGGTAGTTTCTCTGTTATAGGAACCAGAGGGTTTATATCAGTGTTTTTGTAAAGTCACCTCCAGCTGGGAGTTAAGATAGAAACATATGACGTGTATATACGTGCAGTGTGCATACACGTGTGTGTAAGCTTAGCCTTCTTGTGTTTTAAACTAGTGATCTTTCACTTATAGCAGGAAAGCTGAGTCACCTCTTTCATGATGGTGGGAGAAAAGCGAAGCAAAAACTGCAACAAACAAAATCTCAAACCTTCTCAGCAGCAGCAGATAGCAAACAGTGATAGCAAACAGTGATTAGAGGAGAATGACCCTTCCAGCATCAGAAGATTTCCGAAGTCTGTTCCAGTAGGGGCTGCGGGCTTCTGGGAGCCCAGATACCCACGGACAGTGTACATTAGGTGTGAGGTGGAGGCCAGGTGGCAAGAGAGTGCAGGCCAATGTCTGAGAAGCCTGTGAAGAAAAGGAGATTTTCTGGGGGAGAGAGAATCTTGGAGTGAGCAAATGACCATGTCATTTAGTGGAGAGGGTCAAAGGAAAAGAGGGATGTGATGGGAGAGAGAAGGGAGGAGCTGGAAAATGGAATGCCAGTAGTGATGGGGAGAGAAAGAAAAATAGGTAGAATGTTCCATGATTGTGTTAGAGGCAAAAGCTTATTACAAGGCACTTCTACGATAGTAGATAAGATGATGTAGTGTTTAAAGTGTCAAACCTAAGGCTCTGTATAGAGTAAGAAACAATTATTTAAATTTATTGTATAATTTTGCATAAGAAAAACACACGTTGATGGCTTTTGGTGGATGGTGGTTATGAAAGCTTTTATTATTTTAGAAAATACTTGTTAGTTTTGTATAGTGAACAAACATTTTAAGTTGAAAACTGTTTGCATAGTCATTTTTCCATGTTTCTTATGTGTTTATTAGACCAGCATAATTTATAAGCACTTTTGTGGCTGCAGTGTAGAGAAAAAGGCTAAAGAGAAGGGTTTAGAAGCCTGTACTGGTCTTGTGAGCTTGATAGTATGTTAGAAGGGTGTTTCAGGCCGGGCGCGGTCTGGCTCACGCCTGTAAGCCCAGCACTTTGGGAGGCTGAGGCGGGTGGATCACGAGGTTAAGAGATCGAGACCATCCTGGTCAACATGGTGAAACCCCGTCTCTACTAAAAATACAAAAAATAGCTGGGCATGGTGGCGCATGCCTGTAGTCCCAGCTACTCGGGAGGCTGAGGCAGGAGAATTGCCTGAACCCAGGAGGCGGAGGTTGTGGTAAGCTGAGATAATGCCATTGCACTCCAGCCTGGGTAATCAGAGCGAAACTCTGTCTCAAAAAAAAAAAAAAAAAACAAAAAAAAAGTGTTTCAAATGTAGTGACAGTGACAGTGTGTTGCCTTGGGCCTGTAGGAGTTTCGAGAGCTCTGCCAGGTGAGTTGGCCCAAGTTAGGCCTCCCCCTTCTCCCGGGTGGCGGCTGTGTGGCCTGGAACAGCCTCCCTGGGAGCTACTTTTGGAACCTGAGAAAGCTGATTTCTCTTAATTAGGGCTTACTCTGGCAGTTGCCATTTGTTATTAGGAGAACCTGAAGTTGATCTTCTGGACCCAAATAGGGGTCTAGTATATGGTATTTGAAATTTTAGATGTATCAGATTTTAAATTCTGGCATACTGTATTTGGAGAAATTACATAATTTCTACTAGTTTCTGTTTTCAAAGCTTTGGAAAATAGGCTCTGTGCTTAACACTGTTTTAAAAAAATATATATGCATACATGTATGCACACATCTGTGTATATATAGTGTCACATGTAATATACCTTTAGCTTCTCTCAATGTCTGCACAGATGGCATATTGTCTTCAGTTTTGCATCATTCTTTTTCAGAGCCTGAGGACTGCACGGGTTCCCATGCCTCAATGCTGGGCTACTTTCAACAGCTGTTGTTGGAATTTGAGTCTTTAGTGATACATACTGGTGGATCGCCAGTGCTCCTGTCTCCATTGTGGGGAAGCAGTCATAGCAGTAATTCCAAATGGTAGATATTCCTTAAACATTGCCTCACAGTTTGGGGCTGCAGTGTTCCATTTTAGGTGGCAGCAAGTTTAACTTCCTCCCTATGGCTTATTTGGGTTACTATGGCGAAGGTGTGTTCTTGAGTAAGAATGTGAGCAGGCATTCTAAAGGCGAGTGCTGTGTGGGGGAACCCTAATGCTTACATATGCACAGTTGGTATTTGAGAACTAGAACTCATTCACTTGGGTGGTATCACACATACTTCTGTTTTAAAATTAAATGTACTAATTTATTTCAGAGTCAAGCATCCATATAGCCAGTTTTTTTTTTTTTTTTTTTTTTAAGCATCTGCTGTATGCATAGCATGGTCCTGGGAATTAACAAAATTCTGCCCCATCACTGCTCATCCTGTCCTGAATTATTCCTCTTTTCCTTAATGTGTTCCTTTCTTCCTCACCTGGGTTGCAGCTCTTCAACAGATTTTACTCCCTTTTCTCCTCTCTGCTGGTTGAAAGTGAGTCCCCCCTCTCAGCCTCAGTCCCAGTGGAGCAACAGTTCCCATGTTCTGGAACCCATTTCCACCAACTCCTCGGGCAGAGTTGGCTGGCTTGCCTTTCTGCTGTGCTTCTTTGGTACCCCTCAGAATCTCCCTCTTTGCTGGTGTGCTCCCTCTCTTCTGCTAGAGGCTGTTTTTGAGCAGAGATTCTGCCTTATTCATATTTGTGCCATCTACAGGGCCTGAGATGATTCTGTGGACACCTAATCATTGCACAATAAAGTATCAATCAACACATGTGGTAGAATGGAAAATATGGAAAAATGGAAATCCATTTGGGAAAACAAAGCATAGCTGCAGATACCAACTGTAAGGGTGCCTTGCCTTGCCTTTTTCTTTCATTGCTGTGGTCTCTTTAAATCAGGAGACCAGATATATAGCACGGTTTTCATCACCCATTGGCCACATGCTCTTCAGACATTTTTCTGTGAAAGGAACTGATTCTACATTTTTTTGTAGGATTGTTATGGAGGTAAATGAGATCATCTGTGTGAAGATAGTTTAAAAAGTTTAAAAGTGCTTTGTATAAAGTCTTGCTATTGACATGAGGGCTAGTTTTGGGAGAGGGGAGGTGATATCAATGAAAACATTTTATAATGACATCTGTCTGTTAGTTATTTTGTAAATCATTTTGTAGTACACAGGGCTGATTAGTTTTATACTGTATTTTTGTGGTTAGGAACTTTTATGTTGAGACCTCAGGAAAGAGAATGAAGTAAGGTTATAATAAAATCTTACAAGGGGAACTTCAAAAAAGGGGAGAGTTCACTGGCTTAATTTCTGCATTTTCTAAGGGTAGACCCTGAATTAACACGACTGCCTTGGGTTTCCTCTGGCCTCCCTGGGAGTTGCGGTCAGGGAGTATTTGTGAGGGACCTTTAGGCTCCTTATGCTGACAGCATCTTACTCCATGGCTCTCTCCCTGCGTCAGTCTTCCTCATCAGCTTGCAGTTTCTCAATTCTATGTTAACCATCTTTATTCTTGGTAGCATTATTGTAAATTTGGGGTACTAGTTATAATTTCTTCTGATTATTTCTCCCAGAGCTGTTATTTGCCCAGTAGTCAAATAAACCTGGCAAAGAGCTCATTGCTCAGGGGGACTCCCGAGTTACTCCAGGGATGTGGTGCTCTCAGAGCTCTTACAGTTGGGGTCCTCCACTCTGGACAAATAGATTGCCTGGTCTTCGTGACATTTTACTTTTCTTCTTTGGGGATCTGTGTGGAAATCATAGCCCTTCCTTCTCCTTTCTCTTCTTTACTTCTCTGAGCTTCACTTCCTTCTCTTCTGGCCCTGCTGCCTCTGAGTGCCATGTCTTCCATGCTCCCCTCTCCAGTGTGAGCCTGACACACACCAGCCCCAGCACTCGTCCCATGTTCCATAGCATGACCTTACTCTCCCATCCTCACCTTGGGACTGTCACCTGGCTGGCTCCAGCCCCATCTCTTCACTTTTCCTTGCTTTGACTCTTGATGTCTTTTGAGCGTTGCCCCTCCTCTGATTGGCAGGTGCTGGGGACAGGCTGATACCTGTTCTGCTGGTGTTTGCCTTCCTCCTGAGCGAGTGGTGTTTCCTGTAGACCTGCTCTGGCTTGTCAGCCTGCTCAGAACAACAGTAAGTTCTCTCTCTTTCTCTGGCAATGCCATTTTGTATCCACAACAGCTGTGGGTCAGGGGAGAGGTATTTCAAAAGCCAGAATCCCTGGACCCTGATTTATTCTGATACAGCATCACTTGGAACTGTTTTCCTTGAGATTCTCTAGGAAAAAAATCATGCCCTAATGCAGTGTTTTCTAAACTGTTGATCATGACTCTTTAATGGGAGCAAGAAAGTAATACATTAGGCTGCAACTGGAAATGTTTTTAATGGAAGGAATTTGATATAAAGAATAGGAAATACAAATGTAGCACATGCAGTGAGTGTCCTGTGTGTTCAAGGTTTTGATATAAAATATGTTTCTTCCTCTGAGTTGGAGTCAAAACATTTGACAGCCATTACTCTAATTTTCGGTATTTTTTAAGCTCCTTTGATTCTCCTCTCCATTTTCCTTCTAATGATAATTTAAGAAAAAAAAATTTTTTTTGTAGTTCAGATAAAGTAGATTTAAAATATGATCTATTTCCAGGACAACCTGATGAAAAACTGAAACCACAGCTAAGTGATTTGCCAGTTGCGCAACAGCTCTTCTCTATTCCATGCAGGCCTTTGCCTCCTAAGCAGTGTGCCTTCCCAGTGAAGCTCTAGCAGGTAAGGGTAAGGCAGCCACCTGAAGGGCGTTCCATCCAGGAGGATTAGGAGGTGTGTAAGGATGGAGCACCCAAACCCGGCAGGTGGCTTGTCCTGGATGCTGTACAGACACCACATGTGGGGTAGTCATAGTCAGCTAAGGGGGTGGCCGTGGTGTTTCTAGGATTATTAGGCTGCCACTGGTTTGGGGAGTGAAGTGTGCTGGAAAAAGGTGCTGAGATTCAAGAGGCGCCGAATGCCCAGATACTAGTGTTGCTAATTCTTTTTTCTGGCAGTAAGAAATAGCTGTAAGTTTTAAATGATTATGAGTGATTATTGAATGTAGTGTCTCCGGTCAGAAAACATTGTCATTTTTCCCAATTCTTTGTACCTTGTCTTGAGCTCAGAGAAATCCTTCCTGATTTCAGGAAGTGTTGCTACTGGGATAAACTTTGACTGTTCTTGTAAAAAACATTTTTGAAAGGAAACTAAATATGACAAATCATGTTTCCCCCATGACATATATGGTGTATCTTTTAAAATTAAAGTATTTATTGAAGTGAAAATCTTTGTAGGATACTGTTTGAAAGCTGGCTTTACCTTCTAATGGTAATATAGCTAAAATAAAGTAGAATTAGAATATGATCTAATTTCAGAACTAAAATATTTTGACCCAATTATCCTTATATGTCACTGGATTTTGAAGGGTTCTATCTTAGGACAGGTGTTTATACTAGTTAATGTCCAAAACAGTAAAATGGCTTCACCGAAGTCTATTGCCTTAACCTCAGAGGTGCTTAGAAGGGACAATCAGAATGTATCCATGTTGGACTATTGTTTTGAGGAGGGTAATTATGATTTTATGATTATTTATTTTTTTCAAAATGTGTAGTTTAGGATGCCTGATTTTAATGTTTTGTAAGTATGAAACGAGGAGACCATGGAAAGAAGTGAAACATTTAATTTGCTGAAAATTCTATATTCAGTAAGTCCTCCTCCCTTTCCACTGCCTGCCCCTGGGTGTCTTTCTGTTACTGATTTAAAAATGTCAACACCCTCTTATTTTTTTCTGACCAATCTTTTAGGACTGTTTGGTACACGTTCCACCTGATGAAATTTTAAAAGCTGCAGATTGTTTTCCTCAAGGGAAATAACTGAATTGTCTTCTTTTTATACAAACATTTACTTTGAAATATGTTGATATTTCAAGGATTTTGATATTTTAAAGCATCATCTCTTCATATTGCCACAACTGTAAAATGCACTTCCTGTTTAAACTATTGCCCAGTATCACAAGTTTATCATGTAAGTTAAGTTTATGTGCTAAATGACTCACAACAAAGCCTCCTCTTCCCACTTGTGCTTTGAAGGTACAGCATCCGCGTTGGTGGAAATTTTGTATCCTAATATTTTGCAGGTTGAGTATCCCTCATCTGGAAATTCGACATTAGGAATGCGCCAAAATCCTAAACTTTTTGAGTACTGATGTGATGCTCAGAGGAGATGCCTATTGGAGCACCCAAGATTTTAAACTTGTGAATTAGGGATGCTCAATAAGCAATTATGGATATCTCAAAGTTTGAAAAAGCTTGAAGTCCTAGACACTTCTGATCCCAAGCAGTTCAGATAAGGGACATCCTACCCATACTTTCTAAATTAATCTCAACTACACAGATTTTGCAATTTTGTTTTGTTTTGTTCTTGTCGCCCAGGCTGGAGTGCAGTGGTGTGATCTCGGCTTACTGCAACCTCCACCTCCTGGGTTGAAGTGATTCTCCTGCCTCAGCCTCTGGAGTAGCTGGGATTACAGTCACCTGCCACCATGGCTGGCTAACAATTTTAATTTTTTTTTGTTTTGAGATGGAGTTTTGCTCTTGTTGCCCAGGCTGGAGTGCAGTGGTGCAATCTCAGCTCACCGCAACCTCTACCTCCCAAGTTCAAGCAATTTTTTTGCCTCAGCCTCCCAAATAGCTGAGACTACAGGTGCGTGCCACCATGACTAGCTAATTTGTGTGTTTTTAGTAGGGACAGGGTTTCACCAATTTGACCAGGATGGTCTTGATCTCTTGACCTGGTGATCCACCTGCCTCAGCCTCCCAAAGTGCTGAGATTACAGGCGCGAGCCTCTGCGCCTGGCAACAATTTTTTAAAACTTAAAGAAGTATGTGTGCATTTCTCATTTGCGGCCTTTCTGCCTTATTCCAGCTTCTTTTCCCAGTCCTGCTGGCTCTCTTGTGTTCCCTGGGCTCCCCGTGTCTGCCCCTGTCCTGCTCTCCTGGGACACAGCATGGCCTTCAAAGTGTCCTTCTCCCTCTTGTCTCAGTCTGAGTGGCTGTTTGCCTCTTCCACCTTTCCCTTCCATTTAATGACTGAGCCTTGTGGGAGAGTGGAGTGAGTACTTCCATCTGTGACTACTGGGTGAAATTGTGCACGTTTCCTAATCCTTGACCGTAGCAAGAACAGAGTTGAAACAGTAGCCTTTCAAAGTCTTTTCCAGTTCTAGAAGTGTATGATAAAGTAGTTCACAATGTGTAACTATGCCAAGCCTTCCAAGGGGGGAGGGAATGGATACATATTTTTTCATTTAAAACAATAGCTCATTGATCCAGCGACATGTGGACTGTGTACTGGATATATTTTTGAGCATCTCCTCATCACTCCCCTTGCCCCAACTCAAACTATGATCCAGGGAAGAAAATGCAAGGAGTCAGTTTTTGAACCACTGATCCTACCTTTGCACATGGAATTCAGGGGAGGAATCACTGCTTTGTGAAACGGTAGGCTGGTGGTAGCAGCATCTTCTAATGTAGGAAGACTTCTTTATTTATAAACCCACTGCTCATTTGTTATATGTACATTATGAAACTCAGGGAGGGGATAAAAGACTCATGCTCATTGGAAGCCTGTCCTGTCCCACGTCATAGGGACGAACCCCCAGCCTCCTCTCTGTGTCAGCGTGTAGCCTCCACTTGGGAGAGCAGTGGGTGCCTTAACGTACCAATGCTGGCTTTTCCCACGGGACTGTCTGGTCATGGATTCTGCAGTCTACATGATTCTCAAAATCTCAGAGCAAGAAATTTAAGAGCCAAGTTGGGTTTTGGCTAGTCTGTGAAGTTGGACCCTTGCATGATTACCATTGCTGTTAACTTTTCTTCATTGCTGTGCATTTCACCATATACATCATTTAAATTTAGGGGTAGATAGATTAATGAGTAAATTTTCTCCCTGAAAAGTATCCTCATGGAACACTTAAGACTATCTTTTTAAAGGATGATGCTTTAAATTAATGCAGTTTTTAAAATTTTCATTTTTGAGGGGCTTGGAGTTTTCTTCTATTTTCATTAGTTTAGTTATAAAAATCATTTTGAGGGGGGCCAGAAGAGAAAAAGGATACAGAAAGGCTTTGGAAGCACCTACCCTCCCACACTCTGAGAGTGGGCTTTTGACTGATGACAACAATGCAACCACATAATCTCACCTCAGCCCTAATTCTTCCCTTTGAGAAAAAAGAAGAAACAATTTCAAAGGCTGTATTTAAAACCCACACACGAATGAGTAATTTATATGTGTATATCATCAAGTATACGGTCCCCAGGGTAGAAAGTGGCCTGCAGTGAACGGTCTCACTCCTCCTGTTCCCCTTCAGGGCTCCCCTTCCAAACTGGAAGATACCAGTTGCTTGTCTGTTTGTTGACTCTTTTAAAATTCTAGTCTTCTTCTGGTAAATCCTATTTTCTGTACCCTGCCCCCACCCCTAGTTATCTCAAAGAGAACAGTCTCTTTTCAATCAAGCATTCACTGCACATGTTCCAGTCATGCGGTTACAAAGTTGACATTGCAGCCTCAGCAAAGGTTATCTCTTTAAAATTTTCTGAAATTCCCCTTTGGCACATTCATTTTGGCAGCTGGGTTTATATAGGAAAGTGGTAAAGCTCTTGGCTCCTCTTTTTGTGCTTTATAAAAATAGAAATCTCTGGCCAGAAGGGCAGATAAGCAAGAAGCTCCTCTGTAATTCCCATCAGTTCTGCTTCCCGAGTGTTTTCTGTTTTCCGCTGTAGTAAATGGTGTCCTCACCATGTGCTTGTGGACCAAGTGGGTGGTTTATAAAAACACGAACATACTGTAGCCTGACACTTATTTTAAAGTCTTATTAGAAAACCCTGCTGTTGTAACATGTGTGTGAAGCACTGTTAGACTGTTTTGACTTTTGCTTTTGTAATCCTTTTGCATTAAAAGAAATGGAAACAACTCAAAGATTATATTCACGGATTCAAAATTACCAGTTACAGTTTGGGCAATAGTATAACAAGAAAAAGGGAAAATCCAGATTGCTTTGCAGTGAGATGTTTTCATTGCTGAATAAATGATACCACGTGTATGCTTTCTTGGGACAGCATTTTCTGGGATGGAAACAACCAAATCCCTGTGAGGCAAGGCAGCTCAGGCCTTTTTATTTTCAAGTAGCTTTTTCTAGGAAAGTGTTGCTTCTGTGAGCAGAATTGACCCATTTATTACTATAGATTGCCTTGTGAGCCCTTTGTTTCTATGTATCCTATGACCTTCACAGTAATAGAGTTTTATGAAGTCATGTTGATGTATTTCCATAGTTAGGATTCTCTCATTTAAAACTGACTGTATATATTTGTTATGGAAAATATTTATTTTATTTTAAAATGCAAATATTGGTACCCTAGGTGTCAAAGCTTCCACATTAAAAGTGAGCGTGGCTCTTTTTACTGTTAAAAATTCTTTCTTTTTTTCTATTATTATATGAGTAAGGCATAGAAGCTTACAGGTGAATTTTTCACTGCTGTGATGGTTTAGGAAAGACCACATTTTAAAGTACCAGCTCTGTTTCCTTCAAGAATAGGTAGTATGAATCCTTTTGCTCACATGCAACCCTCCTGCCATACCAAGTTTATATACACTGGAAATATGTTATCTTTTTAAGCTATTTTACGGTAAGATTTACCATCCCTTGTACTAAACACACGCTCTTCTCTCAGAAGCTGCGGAGTTTTTCCTGATATTCTTCTATTTTGTCAAAAAATACACTGTAGACTTTATAGATCTGTGGTATCGAATACCCTCGATTGAATCCTTAGGAAGAAAGTGTTTTAAAGTGTGTAATTAGGGCACTTGAGCATAAAACTACAATTATACACTTGTGTGTTAATTTTGTGTACAGTAAGACCTTAGTTCAACACTGGTTGTAAATGAGAGGAAGCATTTTACTACTAGTGAATGCCTGCATTTTATGAATACTTAAATAAAATCTCTAATTGGCTGACCTGGAAAGAAAGGTGAAAACATCTGAAGTTCGGTGGGAGAGGAGAATACAAAATGTGTACTAGAGATTTCTTTTTAAAGGTTCCTAGAAAAGTGATCTCACTCTTGTGTACAGCCGTGCTTGCTGTGCCTTTGGGATCATTTGTGCTATTTTAGCTGCTGTTTCATAATAAAAGTGAACAGAGTGAAAGCAGTTTAGATAGGCCAAAGAAAAGAATCAAGGGACAGAGTGGCATAGACAGTTGTTGGCAAGGAATTTTTGGTATGTTTTTAAAAAAAGAAAAGGCTTTGGGCTGATACAATTGACTTGCGTTGGTTGACCATACATTTATTAATCAAATTCTATGTGCAAGAGTTAGGCAGCACTCCTTGAAGCTTGAGGGAGTTAATTTTAGGAAAACTAAAGGATGTACCACTTTGCAAAGTAGATAATAATGTGGCAGAACTTGTTACCCTAAAGAGATAGCCTGTACTGGAAATATAAATTAATTTAAGAAGTGTATAAATAAATTCATGGATAATAGATTTATAATGGTTATTAAGAGGAAATAAAGGCTGTTCAGGACATATCCCTGACTTCTGGAAATTGAGGTCACAAGAGGCACTACCATTTAGTTCCCACAGCTGTACAGAGTATTCACTCTGCAGAACATTGGTCTGACCTACTATTCACTTAAGCTGTGATTTGCTAAATATAGAGCAGTTGAACTTAGAATCTAAGCAGTGAAATTTTGTAGGCAATTAATAATTTTAAAGAAATCCAAGAGGGATTGTATGCACATGTCTTTATAATCTTACACCGTGTGTACCCTTTTAAGTTTCAGAAAAAAAATTGTCACAAAAAAGACTTGGTACTGATAAAAAACGAGAGCTTTTCAGTGTTTCCCAAATCAAAAAAGGTAAATCTGTTTTATCATATCATAATGAGGAGGCTTAAATTATCTCAGATGTGTTGGCTTCAGCCTGTTAAAAACTGGCAATGTTTGTGGCCCAGAAGTTATCTGTTAGGAAGGAACCAGGGCACAGGTAAAAATGTCGTGGACTCCAGAGCACTGTGAGAGCCACGGACCCAGCTTGTGAGTGTGGGTGGTCAGCTAGCCCATTCTGCAGTGTGAGACACTGCTTGATTGACTCTTTTGTATACTTGGCCAACTTCTTTCTCATCCTGGGTTGTCTTCTTACTGTTACTCAGGGAAGCTAGATAGAATTGGAAGGAACATTAGCTTTATTGTACAGTGCGTACAGTAAACGCTCAATATACATTTGTTGACTGTGTCTCATTTTTCAAGGATGAAAGACAAATTTCGGGAAATTGTGAATTTTCTTTTCTTAGGTAAGCCTAAGGACAAGATTTATTTTTCTTCTTAAAATAAGAAAGGGTGGGGGGAAGGCATCTAAGTTGTTTCGAAGTCTCATTTGGGAACTTGGCTTAAGGGACTGGAATGTCAAGCAGTTGTAAGATCTTGACCATGTAAACTTTATTTATTACCTCGCAGCACATTATTTTTGACTGGACATGTTGACATAATAAAATTTCCTTGTGCAATTGGTTAGCCACGCATCAGCTTAGCATCTGAACTCCTTACTGTGGGGAATTTTCAGTCCGTTTCTTATGCATGAAAAATGGTGTTTGATCTTCTGGTGAAATCAGGAGCCAGCAGGATTTGCCACATGTGAATGGAGCTGTTGTGGACTTCAGATTTTTCTTCTGCTTTTTGCCTTCCCATTTTGTAGAATTTACCTGGAGGGGTTCAAATCTGTGATGAAAAACAAACACATAAAAGTTAAGGAGCTGTTTTCTGTTAAAGATAAATTGTTATAATATATTTTTGATAACTCTTAGAAAGACAACAGCAATAAATAATTCTAAATAAATTTCATTTTGTTCTAGATTCATGAAAAACAGTGTTGGTTTAAGGAGTGATTTTGCTATATATTCTTTGAGGCTGTTAATTCTTTATACATACACCACACACACATTTTGGATTTCAAAAATAACATTATGCTACTTAGGTTTTGTAACCTGCTACCTTTAAACCTCACCTCAATAATATATGAACAGAACTTTTTGTTATTAAGTATAATGTAAAATGAGAATTGTTATTTTTAATGGCTCTATAGTATTTTATCGATGCTTTCCCCACCTCACCTCTGCTTCCCGCCCCGCCCTGCCCCAAACCAATCTCCTATTGATGGCCATTTAAACGTTTAGGCTGTTTCCCTATTTTTGAGTGGAGCCACAGTGAACTCCTTGCTACACATATCTTTGCACACTTGTTTCATACTTTTTATTAAGATAAATTCCCAAAAGTAGAATTTTGAGTTAAAGGAACATTGTTTCTATACATGTGACTTACCTTACATATTTGACTTTGTATACTCACCATGATTATTTCAGTTTGCCCAATTGCCCTGTAATATTTTGGATTATGCAAAATGAAACATGAAAACTCACTGATAAGCATCTAGGAGCAGTCATTAATTGTAAAATAGAAAATTCACATCTAGGTCGAAATAAGGCAAGAATGATTTAACCATAAACGTGTTAAAAGTGTGTGTTATAGAATGATAAAAATGGAGATGAACAGTTTAGACTTCTGTATTGTGTATACGTATTCCACCAATATTTTCAAGCTGTTATTGATATCCATCAAAATGCCTAAATCTTAAGCGTACAGTTGAGTTTTGACAATTATGTACATCTAGGATACCACCATGCTAATTAGAGTATTTCCATCACTCCTACAAAATTCCCTCCTATTTCTTCCAGCCAGTCCCCATATTTCACAATCATTATTAGATTTTTGTCACAATAAATTGATTTTGCCTGATTTTGAACTTCATGTAAACAGACTGTACAGTGTGTTAAGAATGTATACATTTAATATAGTCCTTTTCAAAAAATAGTTCCTGATGGATGTGTAAATACCAAACTGTACTTCTTAAAATGATCTAAGCTGATATGAAAATTGTATAGAATAAGAACACTACATCTTTCAAAAGAATAAAACTGGACTCTTTGCCTTACATCATATATAAAAATTAACTAATAATCTATTATAGACCTAAGTTTGTAAGAGCTTAAACAAAGCTATAAAACTCTTAAAACAGGGGAAAAGTTTGGCACTGGATTTGGTAGTTATTCCTTGGATATGACACCAAAAGCATAGGCAACAAAAGAAAGGACAGACAAGTTGGACAAAGTTTCAAAAACTTTTGAGCATCGAAAGATACTATCAAGATAGTGAAAAGGCATAACCCATCGAATAGGAGAAAATATTTGCAAATCATATATCTGATAAGGGATTAATATCTATGTAAAATGCTCCTATCAACCACAAAACAACTCAGTTAAAAAATGGCAAAGGACTTGAATAAACATTTTTCTAAAGAAGATATATACATGGCCAATGAGCACGTGAAAAGATACTCAACAGCACTTACCATTAGAGAAATGCAAATTTCACAATGAGTATGTTTTCACTTCACACCCAATATTAGTACAACTGATATTTAATATGAAGAAAAACCCAGAAAATACCAAGTGTTGTCAAGGATATGGAGAACTTGGAACCCTTGTGTACTGTTGGTGGGAATGTAAAATGGTGCAGCCACTGTGAAAAAAGTATGATAGTTCTCAAAAATTTAAGCAAAGAATTACTGTATACTCCAGCAATTCCACTTCTGGGAATGTACCCAAAGAAGTAAACGCAACGATTCAACCAGATATTTGTAAACGCATATTCAGAGCAGCATTTTTCACAATACCTGACTGTTGAAAACAACCCAGTGTTTATCCATGGGTGAATGGATAAACAATTATGCCATGTACATTCCGTGGCCTTAAAAAGTAATGAAACATGATACACCCAGAACATGGACGAACCTTGAATACATTATGCTAAGTCAGACACAAAATAAGCCAGACACAAAAGAACAAATACTGTGTGATTCTGCCTATATGAGATAACAAGACTGACCAAATTCATAGAGCCAGAAAGTATAATATTCCTTGCCAGGGGTTGGGATGGGGAACAGAATGTGGAGTTCATATTTCTGGGACACAGAGTTTCAGTTTCGGATGATGTAATTCTGGAGAAGGATGGTGGTCATGGTTGTCCAACAGTGTGACTGTGCTTACACATCATTGAACTGTATATTTAAAATGCTTAAAATGGTCAATTTTGTGTATATTTTAGCACAATAATAAAAGAGGGCTTTAGACATTGAAGATAAGGAGAAAGGTGCTCATCCCATTACATAGTACCAAAGTAGCATGTGAGAATTCAGCAGTGGGGAGTTTTCACCACGTTACATATGTTGCTGTTAAGTTTAGGACAATGCCAAGTATTTCTTTTGTTCATAGACTGTTTTCCTCCAAAAGGAGAGACACACTGATAATGTAACGTAAGTAGATTGAGATATGCAGAGGTACCAGATTCATGATAGAAACTGGGGTCTGTTTTAGTATCATAACTTCAAAGCTCACATCAAGGAGGTTCTAATACCTGTTCCAGTGTCTTTCTGTGCTTTCCTAGATACAGCACTGGACTGGACTATAATTTAGCTCAAGGCAGCAGCTCTCAACGTTTCCAATGACAGTGGTGTGTGATTTCTAGGAGGTTCAGTCAGCAGACATTCACTGAGCTCTTAGGACTGGCCAGGCATGCTGAATAAACCAGCACTCCTCCCCTGTGCAGTGGACAGACTAGTGATGTGGCAGTGTTCAGTGGTCAAACAAGTTTGAGAAATCTTGGGTGTAAAGGTGGACAGCTTTCCTAACTTTTTAAGGGATTTCACATATCCTTTAATGTGCTGATGTGGTATGTTTTCTTTTTACAGTATATTTATTTCTCAAACTTTTTATAGAACTCATTTCCGTGCAATATCCTATAGAATTAGTGTTGCTTTTAGGATCCATAGGGAAATTAGTGACCATTAGTTTCCACAGGGAAATGCTGGCATAAAGTTCTGTCTGTTAGAGGTTCACCAACCTGCAGGACACTTCTTTCCCTTGGGAGGAGACCATAATGAAGGCTCCCTCCTGGTCCTGTCCTGAATGCCCTAATGACTTGTGAGGAGCGGGACGCTGCTCAGACACCAGAACTCAGAAGAGCTATGGCCTGGAGCATCCTAGGTGAAAGGCCTGGGAGTGATTGGGGCACCTGGTCTTGTAGTCAGGGACTTGGCCTCTGAGCTGAGTCTCTTTTTTCGGAAGGACACCTCCTATTTGGGTGTATCCTCCGGTCTTGTGTGTGTGCTTGGTCTTCCTGGGCTGCCTCTTTTTGGGAGGAGGTCAAATGGGGTGGAGGCAAAATCTTTATGGTAGAGTGGAAAATTGTGAAATAACTTAGGCATACAGAAAAGTACAGAAGCAAATATAACAGAGACGCTTGTGTGATTACACATAGCATATATACAGGTGTTAACATTTTACCCTATTTGCTTCACATCTTTTTTCTTATAAAGGAACAAAGCAAGGCTGAAGCCTCTCCCATCGTCCCCATTCCCTTTCAATGCATGTTTTTGTACTTTTGCTCTATGTGTGTTTATAAACAGTATACACTGGCCGGGTGCAGTGGCTCACACCTGTAATCTCAGCACTTTGGGAGGCTGAGGCGGGTGGATCACGAGGTCAGGAGATCGAGACCATCGTGGCCAACATGGTGAAACCCTGTCTCTACTGAAAGTACAAAAAAATTAGCTGGGCGTGGTGGCGTACACCTGTAGTCCCAGCTACTGAGGAGGCTGAGGCAGGAGAATTGCTTGAACCCAGGAGGCAGAAATTGCAGTGAGCCCAGATTGCTCCACTGCACTACAACCTAGGCGACAGTGTGAGACTCCGTCTCAAAAAAAAAAAAAAATATATATATATATATATATATACACGCTAATATCTTGTGTTTTAAAATTTTATACAAATGGTGTGATACTGCATTAACTTTTTGTTGCTTTGTTTTTAAACTCAACATTGTGTTTTTTAGGTTTGAACCATTTTGATATGTGGTGTCTTACGCCTTCCTTTTTAACTACTGTATAGATTTAATTGTATGCTTTTAACTTTTCCCATTTACCTTCTGTCCTAGAGTTAGATTTTGTCCTCTTCTATCAATTGTATTAGGCAGGACTGCATTGAGTGTCCTTCCTGGAACATGCATGTTTCATGGGTATATACTTACAAGGTGCATGGCTGGGTCATGGAATCAGTGTACATTTAAACCTAGTAGGAAACTGCTCTCTAAAACTTGTTTAGAAGGAAAAGGGGGAGAGGATTAACTTTGAGCATTTCATTAATTTTGGAAGATGAGCAAAAAGTTCAGGGTATGGTGAAATGAAAAATGGATCCTGACCCTGCACATGTAACATGATACAGAAATGTGAAGAGTAATACTTGTGTCCTTTATTGGGATAATTTCCTAAAATAAATACTTTAAGTGAATCCTTTTTAGCTATACATTTTTTGTTGTGTGTGTTCATGTCTTAAAGGTGTTTATTTAGAAATGAGTGAAACAGATCCTTCTCTTCCTCCTTCTTCATTATTGTTATTATTATTATTTGAGATGGAGTCTTGCTCTGTCACCCAGGCTAGAGTGCAGTGGCGCAATCTCGGCTTACTGCAACCTCCGCGTCCCAGGTTCAAGCAGTTTTCCTGCCTCAGCCTCCCAAGTAGCTGGGATTACAGATTCGTGCCACCATACCTGGCTGATTTTTGTATTTTTAGTAGACATGGGGTTTCACCATGTTGCCTAGGCTGATTTCAAACTACTGACCTCAGGTGACCTGCCTGCCTTGACCTCCCAAAGTGCTGGCATTACAGGGGTGAGCCACTGAGGTCAGCCAGATTCTTATTTTTAAATAACAAATGGAAACGTTCTGATCTGAGGCGTTTTTGTTGTTGTTGTTGTTGTGCAATCTCCATTTAGTGCAGTTTCACAGTTTTTAAAAAGATATATTATTTGAACTGTGCTGAAGGCACAGAGCATGTGCTGGACAGTCAGGACTTGTGTGGGCCAGCGGTTTATGGCCAGGGACACTATGTTGTTACTGTACTGTTCAGTGGCTGTAGATGAAGCTGAACACGTGTGTCAGATTTGGGTGGTTCAGGAGATTTCCATATTATAATGTGTTCCTTGATTTGTTAAAATGTTTCGTGTAATAATAGCTTGCTTTGGTAATCATTGAACAGCATTCGTCATTCAGCAGATGTTTGCTGACGGTAAGATCCTCTTCCAGGATCTTGTATTCTAGTGATGAGGACAGACAGTAAACACGTGAATACGTAGTTAAGGGTTTCACCACATAACTAAATCAGCCTTCCCCGTGGTAAGATCAGGTTGGTCAAGGCACTAGAAGGACCGTGGTTGGGGTCAGGCTGGGGAGGGAAGGGGGCCGCCTGCCCTACCAGCTCTCTGTCCCGAGCTCCCAGTACCTGTCGACTGGTGCCCAGTAACTGTTGATTGCATGTCACTTGCATGCAACGGTCTGGTAATATTAGTTATCCTGCATGTGGTTAAGAACTAAAAGATTTTAAAACTCTCAGCAGCCAGAATAGGCTTTGCAAACGTTGGGACAGTGAAGCTCATGTGCTTTCCTCATGGATCAGTCCTCTGGGCCCTCATTATGTGGGCAGCGTGTGTGGGTGTCTTGGTCCTCAGCACATTAGAAGCCTAACTGGGTTTGGGTGGGGAGTGAGCTTGAGTGGTGAGTGCTGTCGGAATGCCCTGATGGCCTGTGAGGAGAGGGAGAGCCGTTCACACACCAGAACTCAGGACCTGTGGTTACCAGCAGCAGAAGGCCCTGGGGCCTTCCATGTCTTGTGGGGCAGCCTGTGGATTTGTGTTTTATAATACCATTTAGTTTCAAAAGTCTGAACAGCATATAGATCTTTCAGAGCCTTGCATCTGAATGTATGAACACAAAAACAATAATGATCAGTAAAGAATTAGACTTTAGGCCAGGCGCAGTGGCTCACGCCTGTAATCCCGGCACTTTGGGAGGCGGAGGTGGGTAGATCACCTGAGATTGGGAGTTTTGAGACCAGCCTGACCAGCATGGAGAAACCCTGTCTCTACTAAAGCTACAAAATTAGCAGGGCATGGTGGTGCATGCCTGTAATCCCAGCTACTCGTGGGGCTGAGGCAGGAGAATGGCTTGAACCCGGGAGGTAGAGGTTGTGGTCAGTTCAGATCACAAGATTGCACTCCATGCTGGGCAACAAGAGTGAAACTGTCTCAAACAAAAATAAAGAATTAGACTATAGCTCCAGTCAGCTGCGGTGTTCTATTGAAAAATTGGTTTTTAAAGGTAATATTTGAGAAATAATATTTTACAGAGCACACTAAAACTTGTAGTTTAATGAGTCCTAATGACACCTGTATAAACTTCCAGGTGGGACTGGGCACAGTGTCTGTATGACTTAGGAAAGCAGTACTGTTCGACAGTTGAAGATGTAAGGTGGAGTCATGTGATTGATCATATTCACACAACTCACGTGCAATGGGAATTGGACTTAGAGCCCATGTATTTGGAACCCAGAGATTCTTTGGGTAAACTAGAGTTGAGGAATCTGTCCCGTCACGGCTCCCACTGAAGGACAGCTGACTGGGTCCAGTTGGTTGGCACTGGGCCCTAGGTCGCAGGGAGAGCCCTCTGTGCTGTTAAAGGTTTCCTCAGCCCAGGCTCACAGCAGGTGGGGTGCTGGTGAAGTTGGTCCTAAATGGATGAATGAGCCGTGTGTCTAAAAGGACAGCAAATTGGTTTTAATTGTGGAGGACCATATTTGGGGGTGCCCAGGCAGATGTTTGGGGTGGTCTCCTCTCTAGTTTGCTCAGTTCTGTAGTGGTTGCTCCACTGAAGATTTCCTCTGCGCCCACCTGTTCTCCTTGCCCCCCACCCTGTACCCAAACTCCCTGGAGCTGGACTAGGTAGTAAAATATTCGAGGCGTTTTGTGGCTGCTCTAGCGTTGTAGGTTCCTGCAATCTGTCCTGTTGTCTTGCTTAGAAAACAGCGCCCCCTCCCCAAACAACACTTCCATATTGTGTGTGAGGGTTTCTGTAACCAGAAAGTCAACATATTAAAGCGCAATTCATAGGGGAGTTGCTGGCTGTGTTGACTGAGCTTTACAGTCATTTTAACACTGGCAGAAGTGTTATCCTAACTGCTTCAAATCAAACTGCAAAGATGCTTGTGTGAAATATAGTATTAGATATCAAATCAAACATATGGGTGTTGAACGGGAGGATGTGTGTTGTAGTGGTATATGGTATTCTAGCATGTGGAGTTGTATTTTATGGAAATTCGTTGGCTTGGCTTATGGCAGGGACATACATTCATTATGAGATATCAAGCTGTAAAATAAATAAAAGCAAAAAATTCAACTGTGCTGTTAAATGGCTTTCAGTGCAGACTTTTCTGTTCCAGCAACTTAGGCTCTGTGTGATGAGAGGCACTGGGAGCCATTGTGGTCACATGTATTCTCATCCTCTTTGGTGGGTCTTGAAAATAATCTGGATTGGACTGAAAGAAATAGGGACTTTAACATTTTCATTTTTCCCCTTTCACCATTGTATGTGTTAGGAATTACTGTGCTGATTTTTCATAGAGGCTAAATGTTTTACTCTTTACGTCTTTACCATTCCATCTTTTTCCTCATTCAGTATTTCTGCAGTGGGTTTGGGTTTTAAGTGTGTATCTGGTACTCATCATTAATTTCTTAAGTATGTGTGCTTATGGGGCTTAAGTTCTTGAAGTTCTCTAGTGGACCATATTGTGGTATTAAATGAAATGACTTTGCCATTCTTGTCTGTAGAATGCCTTTTGCTGTCCTGATATCTTGTTTTTCTTTTCCTTTCCTGCTCTCTCTTGAAATTATAGAAAAAGGCAATCAATTTCTCATTTAAAAAAATTCAGGATACTATCCATGGTATATTTATTGCATGAGGAAAGATTTTCCTCTAAACAATGCTTTCAGGCATTTTTAGGCTTATGTAAATTAGAGATGGAGAAGATTGATTTAGGCCATTTTTGTCTATACCTCTGGTATTTACACTGTAGTACATCTTGCGTTACATTGTTACCTGTTTTATCAACTAAGAAAATACCATCCTTAGCAAAAATGGTAAATAGAATTAGGAATGTAACTGGTATATATCTGCTGTAAATGCAGTTGGTATATTCTGACTTTTTTGTTCTAAACTTAGAAACAAACATACACCATAATAAAGCACACAAACCACAAGCTTCTCGTAAAATATTAGTGAGTTAACTTGGACTGTTTGAGTTTAATTCTCACAATTGCGTGGGAACAGATTTAATAATGATGCTTCTCTTTTTTAGCAGAGGCTATTCTTTAATGTCACTATTAAGTACTTCCTTCCCCCCTTCATCTTTGATATATCAATAGTTTATATCTGATAGAATATGATGGTTTTTAAAGGCAAAGTCAGATTGCCTTTTGACTTCATTGGTAGCATGTGAATAGAAAGCAGCATGCCAATTTGTCTAATGAAGAGAGGATTAAAAATATTGAGTTCAGTTGCTTAGCCGAGAACCCCCTTCATGTTGCTGAATTGAAACCATATTTGATTTCATTTAATTGCACATTTTGACTCTCTCATTTGCTTTGCTTGACTTTTTGACAGATGCCACCTCAGTACGGACAGCAAGGTGTGAGTGGTTACTGCCAACAGGGCCAACAGCCATATTACAGCCAGCAGCCGCAGCCCCCGCACCTCCCGCCCCAGGCGCAGTATCTGCCGTCCCAGTCCCAGCAGAGGTACCAGCCGCAGCAGGTGAGCATGGCGCGCTGCCCCGCGGGGCCCCGTTTTCTCCAAGGCAGGCCCGGCTCTGAAACATCTTCCTATCCCTTATTAAAAATTATGTCCTCAGTGGAGAAAAAGTTAGTTTTGAGAAATGCACAATGGTAACCTAATCTAACGCCAACCCTCTCTCTCTGTCTTTTCCCCTTTTGAGATTGGAGGGTGAGAAGAATGACCGGTGTACTGTCTGCTTGCAGTACTGGTTAGTGGCCGCAGAAGGTGTCAGTCATTGCTTGTTCTTTGTCATTTCTGTTCTGAGCCTTTCAGGAAAGTGCTCTGCCACTTTGTTAAGGCTTATTCAGGAGAAGGATCTTATCAGTAATTTCATCCTGCTTCTTGGCACATGCATGGTATTTTTACCTTGACCTTTGTTTTGTTTTGTTTTGTTTTAGTGGTAAGTGCTACTACGTGAAAACACTGTTGCCTTTGACTGTGTTATTCTCTTTAAACTAATTTATAAATAGATATTCACTTCAGTTGCAATATATTAAAATACTAATTGGAATCATGTACTTTAAATATATTAAGCGGTTTGTAGTTTAAATTAGTCTCATTAAATATTCCTTTAGATTATTGGGTTATATATTTCAGCTTACAGGCTCTGCAGAAAAACAGTATATATGTTATTTGATAAAATGATTCAGGTTCCTTATATTTTAGAGACTGTCACTCATGAGTGACAGGAAAAGGAGTAGTGAGTGAGGGACTCTTACTCTGAATCCAGATAAAACATTCATAGTACTTCCAATCATAAGCATCAAAATATAATTTTCCATTTTAATATTTTCTTCCTTCTCTTCTGTGTGGTGGAGGTGGCAAAGAGAAGATGAACACATGTGGCATTGACTTTTTCCTCTTTAAAGGACTTCTTTGGTGGCTTGACTAGATCGTGGATATTAAGCAAAATAAATGAATTTATGGAGCTTAATTTTAATCAGTTTGGCTGGTTTCTAAAATATTTTCTTGGTTTCTAAAATATTTTTAGTAAGCCTATTTTCATATGACTTACTAAAGAATTCTCAAGAGAGCTTATGACTTTAAGCAAAACATGTTAAAATAACAGCTAGGTTTCGAGATCCAGTACGATCTTGTTTTTTACATACATGTTTAAAAAAGCTTGAACCCAGGAGATAGAGGTTGCAGTGAGCCAAGATCATGCCACTGTACTCCAGCCTGGTGACAGAGCAAGACTCCATCTTAAAAAAAAAAAAAATTGTAGTAACATATATGGGATTTGTAGCAGTAGAAATGTATATCATTTCATAGTTCTCTAGTCAAGTGTTTTTTTAAAGTGTATGAAAATTTTAAAACACTTTAACATAATTTCTTTTTAGATGAGAGAGGCTGGTATCTGGAGTTTTGATAAAGTTACATGCTTTTTCAAGGAGCTTTCAGAGCCTTATTGAACTTATTTGTAGACACAGAGTGTTTTGTCATGTCATCAAAATTTAAGGACTCAATAGAGAATTTATATAACTCATTTGACTAGTGTGCTGAATGAATCTCTGATCATAAAACCAATTTGATTAAAGATTCTGAATGCCTGTCATTTTCTTCAAGACCAAGCTCAAAATTTACTTCCTTTAAAAACTATTCACAGCACATGGCAATTAGTTATTTAATACCTTCCAGCACATGGCAATTAGTTATTTAATACCTGTCATATTTAAATATTTAAAGCATACTACAGGTAAAATCTTACTTTAATGAATACTGTTTTAATGTGCTTAGTTTCAGGCTATCTTGTGCTTTGATTATTACTATCATTTTATTGATTTGAATATAGTAAATTATATGGTAAATACTATGTAGCAATGACTTTAATGTAATTGTAGTAATTTTTGTATATTCTGAATAAAACCAAACATTGCACAGAATACATTGGAAATTTTTTCATGGGTTCATATTCCCTAGCCTTGAAATGTGTGAGTTATATTCACTGCGGGACAGAGAGGTGAAAGTTGAACACATTTAGGTGGCCTAATCAGATGGTCTGGTTTGACAGAAACAGTCCTGGATTTTAGGGAGTTAGATGGCGAGATAGATTTGGAGAGTTTCTCAAAAGAAATGATACCTGGCGTTATAAATATATTTAGCGCCTGCAAAATCCAAATAATCTCCCCAAACCTATCCTGAAACATAAAAATTACCATTAAAATATTACCAAAATCATGCCAAATCTTAACAAGTAACACTGAATTCATATACCTTTACAAACTTCAGAAGCTCAACCATATTTAGTTTAATCAGCAATAATTCTTTTTATTTTTTTCTTTTGAGACAGAGTCTTGCTCTGTCATCCAGGCTGGAGTGTAGTGGCAGAATCTCGGCTCACTGCAGCCTCCGCCTCCCAGGTTCAAGTGATTCTCCTGCCTCAGCCTCCCAAGCAATTGGGTCTATAGGTGCACGCTACCACACTCAGCTAATTTTTTAGTAGAGATCGGGTTTCACCATATTGGCCAGGCTGGTCTTGAACTCCTGACCTCGTGAGCCACCTACCTTGGCATCCCAAAGTGCTAGGATTACGGACAGGCATGAGCCACCATGCCACCAGCCAATATTTCATAATGACCAGAACATTTCTTTATGCAGTCTTATCTTTTGTTTTCAAATGTAGTTTACATAATCTCTTGATTTTGTATAAGGCTGTCATTAGCAAGTATTAGTAGTACTTGGTGTCTTGTTAATGCAACTGATACAGATAGTAATTTTAAGTTTCCATCAAGATACTGCACTTTGTGTCTTCAGCATTTTTCATGTGTTTAATGTTTGGACTAATCAATATGTTCATTTGTTTCAAAACATAAAAAGTACAAGGAAGGGATTCCAAGAAGTCTCTTCCCATTTTAGTTCCCTCTGTCCACATCACCACCCCTGTTCTTGACTGGATAACCATTTATAGTTTATTGTATGGTTTTCTGGAGTTTCTTTATATCAAGAAGCACAATACTGTATTTTAGTTTTTACCCTATTTTTACACAATTGATGGTATATATAGTATAATGTACTATATGCCTTCTTCCTTTTTTTTTTTTTTTTTTCTCATCCCCTTCTTTCACCCACTTAAATATATTTTCTGGAGATCTTTCCAAAGGAGCACATACAGCAATTCCTCATTCATTTTTATAGCTTCATTACAGTTTGTGGACATACCATAATATATTTAACCAGTTCTTTTTGATGGACATTTAGATTAGTTCCAGTTATTTGAATTGAAACAATGATGGCATGATAAACTTTGTGTATGTGTCATTTCATAAGCAGGCAGTAATGTCTGCAGGATAAATTCTGGAAGCCACAGTGCTGGGCAAAGGGTGTGTGCATTTGCAATCCCAGTGGGTATTGCAGGCTGCAGCCAATTCACGCTCCCATCTGCACATGACAGGACTCTTCCTACATATGTGCCAGTAGCATGGTTTTACAAAGCTTCTGGATTTTTGCCAATCTGGTACAGACTGAGTATCCTAAATCCCAATGTCTGAAATCTGAAATGCTCCAAAATCTGACACTTTTTGGGTGCCAACATGACACCACAAGTGGAAAATTCCATACTTGACCTCATGTGATGGGTCAGTCAAAATACACGTAAAACATTGTTTCAGTCACACAGTTATTTTAAAATAGTCTATAAAATTGCCTTCAGGCCATGTGAATAAGGCATACTTGAAACATAAATAAATTTCATGTTTAGTCTTGGGTTCCATCTCTAAGATATCTCATTACATATATGCAAATATCTCCAAATCTGAAATAAATCTGTTTATAGTTATAAAATATACTTATCTGTAATATAGTTTTAGTTTACATTTATCTTGTTAATGAGTAATGTTAAGTGTCATCTTGTGTGTTTAAAAGCATTTTTGTTTCCTTTTTCCTGAACTGTAATTTTATATATTTTTGTTTTGAATTTTTTCTCTTCAGTTGCTGGTCTTTAAAAATTGTTTAAAAACCCCGTCGTATATTAGGGAGACTGGCCCTTTGTCTGTTAATATGAGTTATTAATTCGAGAGGACTGGAATCAATAGAACAGAATAAAAGAATAGAATCAGTTGTGCTCACCTGCACTCGTACACACACACACATGCACACACACTCACAGAGAGAGAGAGAGAGAGAGAGATTTATTGTAAGGAATTGGCTCATATGTGTATGGAACTTTGCATTTCTGAAACCTGCAGTGTGGGCTGGCAGGTGGTGAGCCCATGGTCCTGTGAAGTCAAAGGCAGCTTGCTGAAGAATTCCTTCTTGCTCAGGTGGGGCTGGTCTTTTGATCCTAGTTAGGCCTTCAAACTAACTGGATAAGGCCCACCTACATTATGGAGGGCAATCTGCTATTCTCAGAGTCTCCAGTTGAAATCATTAATTTCATTTTTAGTACCTTCCAAGATCACGTGTAAAATTAACCATTGCAGCTGTCTTTCCCCCATCAACTGGAGTTGCCACTAAAATCATTCACTGATTTTCCTTAGGTAGATGGTATTTGGGATTATTTTGGGATTTCTGTTATTTTCCACTTGTTATTCTATTAATGTGTTTTAGTACTGTACCGTTTCTCTATTACCTTTTAGTATCTGATAGGGGTAGTATATCCTCATTATCCTTCTTTTCCATTGGTGTTTTTCCTTTTGCTGTTTGTATGTGCTTATTTTTTCATATAACCTTTTTTACCATTCTATTTTCTAAGAATGTTATCTTTTGTGATTGTTATAATGGGATCTTTTCTTTCATTATATCTTTTTATTCTGTGAAACAGGTACTTAGAAAAGAATAATGATGAGGCACACAGAAGTATTTTACTTGAATAGCTTTTACCTTCTTGGAGCCCACTGACTAAAGACCAGGAATATCCCTGTGCTAAGATGGGTTTGTTTAGCTCAGGTGGCTGCAGGCCAGGGAGGATGCAGTCCCGAGGCGCCCCAGGAGCAGTGTGGACAGGGGGAGGTGGGCTGAAATAGGGTTAGGGTGTGTGTTAGATGATTCTAAGAGGTAGTGGGATCATGAGGGGTGGTCTTCAACTGGCTGCTCTCAAGAAGGTGGGGGTACTTTGGTGATTAGGTATTTTAATTTTTATCTAGGAGACAGGAGGATTGAAGTAGGGCAGGTTTGTCAATTGGTAAAGAAGCACCAGCCACTTAGAAGAGGAAGTGGGGATGTTTTGTCGTTTTTGTCATCAGCAAGTGTGCGCCTGTTGTTTCAGACGCTGTTGCTGTGCTGTGGGAAGCCTGCAGTCCACTTGCGCTTCTGCCTGGTTTTCCTTTGCTTGCCTTCACACATTTCCTCTCCACTATCCCTGCCTCTCCTGCTCGGGATCGCTTTCCATCTCTCCATTTGTTTAGGTACTTTTTACTTTCTTTTATAACATTCTTCAAAAAGAGCTGCTCTATTGCTTTCTGTTCGGCTTATTCCTATATACCTTATTTTTCTGTTGCTATTGTAAATTGTATCCTTTAAAAAATTACATTTTCTCATTGTTACTGGTATATACAAATGTAACAGACTTTGTATATTAATTCTGTATGTGTCCAGCCACCTTTTAAATTCTTGTTAATTCCGCCAATTCTAGTCATTTGTGAAATCTCAGGTTTCTTCATTAAAATAAAACTTTTAAAAATCACTGCCTTCCCACTTTTTTGGCTTTCTGCAACTGGCGCCTCCATATGCATTCTTTGAAACGGCTGGTGGTCACTGTGTTGTCCCTGATTAAATGAAGGCTTCCAGCATTCCATCATTAAATATGATGTTTACTCTTTCTTTTCTTTCTTTTTTCCTTCCCCCTTTTTTTTGTAGCTGTTCACTACTGGACTAAGGAGGTTCCCTTTTCTAGTTTGCAAAGAGATTTTTTTCATGAGTGGATACTGAATTTTATCTTCTTTTTTATATGTACTAAGATGATCTCTTTGTTTTTACTTATAATCTGTTTTTGAGGTAAATTATCTTAAATATCAAATGAAACTTGCATTCTGTAATAAACCTAGCCTTATGATATATTATCTTTTTTATTCATTACTGGATTCAGTTTACTAATATTTATTTTAGATTTCTTGAATCATAAATTCATGGCCGGGTGTGGTGTCTCACACCTGTAATCCCAGCACTTTGGGAGGCCGAGGCAGGTGAATCACGAGGTCAGGAGTTCAAGACCAGCCTGACCAATATGGTGAAACCCTGTCTCTACTAAAAATGCAAAAAAATTAGCTGAGTGAGGTGACGGGCACCTCTAATCTCAGCTACCTGGGAGGCTGAAGCAGAGAATTGCTTGAACCCAGGAGGCAGAGTTTGCAGTGAGCCGAGATCACTCTACTGCACTCTAGCCTGGGACACAGAGCAAGACTCCTTCTCAAAAAAAAAAAAAAGTTAGTAAATGAGATTGAACTGTAATTATCCTAGTGAGGTTTTGGTATCTGTACTTTTTGAGCTTTGAAAATGAATTGGAGGCTAGGTGTGGTGGCTCACACCTATAATCCCAGCACTTTGGGAGGGCAGATCACCTGAGGTGAGGAGTTCAAGACCAGCCTGGGCAACTTGGTGAAACGCATCTCTGCTAAAAAAAAAAAAATTAGCTGGGGATGGTGGCTCACACCTGTAATCCCAGCTACTTGGGAGGCTGAGGCATGAGAATTGCTTGAACCTTGGAGGCAGAGGTTGCAGTCAGCTGAGGTCATCCTACTGTACTGGGCCTGGGTGACACAGCAAGACTGTCTGAAAAAAAAACAAAAAAACAAAAAGAGTCCCTTTTTTAATTTACTAAAAGAGTTTGTAGTGTTGTTATCTGTTCTCTGAATGTTTGGTAAAAGTGTTTATAAAGCTATAAAAGATTGTCTAGCTCTTGATTTTTACCTTTTGTCCTACCCCTGATTTTTAACTTTTTTAGTAGGGACAGGGTCTTGCCCTATTGCCTAGGCTGGTCTCAAACTCTTGGCCTCAAGTGATCCTCCTACCTTGGCCTCTCAGAGTGCTGGGATTAAAGGCATGAACTACTGTGCCCAGCCATTTAAAATTTTTGATTTTCTTTCTTTTGTGAATATAGGCATATTCAGGTTATAAATTTCTTCTTGTGTGAATATTGACATATGTATATATTCCTATGTATAGGAATATTTGTCCATTTCATATAATTTTTAAACTTTATTTTTATATTTTATTATTTATTTATTTATTTTTGAAACAGGCCTTGGCTGGAGTGCAATGATGCAGTCTCGGCTCACTGCAACCTCTGTCTTCCAGGTTCAAGTATTCTCCTACCTCAGCCTCCTGAGTAGCTGGGATTATAGGCACCTGCCACTGTGCTCTTGGCTAATTTTTGTATTTTTAGTAGAGACAGGATTTCACCATGTTGGTCAGGCTGGTCTCGAACTCTTGACCTCGGGAGATCCACCAGCCTCAGGCTCCCAAAGTTCTGGTATTGCAGGTGTGAGCCACTGTCCCTGGCCTGTGGCCATATCTTATTAAATTAATTATAATTCCATTTGTCCACCAACCTATCCATGTTCAGGTAGCCCCGTTTGTCTTCAGAATACCCTTCTAGTTCATGTGTTTCAAGCAAAATTTAAACAAGATCATTACCTTGATTTGGTTTTGAAGGCTTTTTATTTAGGACAGTTTCCCCTCCCCCAATTTTGTGCCTTGAGATCTTGAAAAAACTGGGTCAGTTGTCCTGTAGAATGGCTTTATCTGCTTGTTTTCCCTTGATGTGGCTTAACTTGCACATCTATTTCCTGTGCATTGCAAGTTAGATCCACAGGCTTAAAGATAAACATTTTGCATTTGTCGTTGTTGTAAATCATGTTCCCAACATTTTAGGCCTGCCCTTGTTCAGAGGACGGGTCTGTGATCCTCCTTTTGAGTGAGGAGCCTCCAGGTGGGTCTAGCCCCCCGCCTTTCTTGTGACCATCAGCTACAGCTGAGGCTGAAGAAACATTGTGCACAGATAAAGCTTCCCTTTGTACACTGTCCAAACTCCTTAATTACATTGGTGAGCACAACACATGCTGGTGGCCCTTGGCCACTGAGTTTGGGATGGTTGTCACCTATCGTTTCTGACTAACTTGGCCTGGGTGCTTCATAGGCGATGCTGTGAACTTATACTATCAGACTGAGCATAATGTTTGGTTATCTCACAACAGTGAAGTTAAGATTGATTAGCGGGTTTAGGTGATGATGGTCTCTGGGGCCCTTCTAAATGATATCTTTTTGAGGTTGTGTAGACCACACCATTAAGTGTTAATTTTTACCAGATACCCTGGTGTTGGTTAGCTTCTGGTTGCTATTTCTTAAAGGAGCCACTGAAATAATTCCTCCTATCTCTGCATACCAAGTTCAAGACAGGTATTTCTGTTTTCTCTTTAGTGGGTTTGTAAGCTCTTAAATGACTTTCTTGGTCCTTTATTTAACTGAGAGGTCTTGTCTCATATCTTACTCCCTTTTGGCAGGCCCAGGACTTCCTCTCCTTTTCCCTGTTCCTTCATGTAGTTGTCAAAGGGCAAGTTAGAATCTACAGCAAAAGTCAGGTCCTGCCGCTCCCTTGGTTTCTATGTTCTCAGTTTGCTCTGTGGGTATTCTTGTCACGCACATTTATGGCAAGTCTGGGATTCATTTAAAAAGGATTGGAAAAGGCATTTTATCCAGTATTTTAGGCTTTTCAATCAATAGATACCGAGAGCATCTAATCTGCCATACTGCTGGAACTGGTAGTTTCATATTTTCTAGTTGTTTCTTTGGTATCCTTTATGCAATTTGAAACCATACAAATATGTAATGTTTATAATGGATCATTTAGAACATACAGATAATACCTTCTCATTGTTTAAATCAGATTTTTCCAGTTCCTCCTTTATTCTTTTAAAATAAAGTTCTTAGATAATATGTGCTCTCCACACACAAAATTATAAACAAAATTAGAGTAACACACCAACTGTATATGGAAAATGAAAAGAAGGAAGTATATAAGGGCCAGGCGCAGTGGCTCACGCCTGTAATCCCAGCACTTTGGGAGGCTGAGGCGGGTGGATCACAAGGTGAGGAGGAGATTGAGACCATTCTGGCTAACACAGTGAAACCTCATCTACTAAAAATACAAAAAAATTAGCCGGGTGTGGCGGCATGCGCCTGTAGTCCTAGCTACTCGGGAGGCTGAGCCAGGGGAATCGCTTGAATCCAGGAGGTGGAAATTGCAGTGAGCCGAGATCACCCCACTGCACTCCAGCCTGGGTGACAGAGCGAGACTCCATCTCAAAAAAACAAAAAAACAAAAAACAAACAACAGAAAGAAGTATATAATAAAGTATCGTATGCTTAATTAAGCAAATGTTTAGGCATACTGCTTTAGAAGACTTGTGAAATAGATGGTTGAGGTATGTGTGGGGTCACTGTGAACTTGACAGCTACAAAATGAGATTGATACAGGAATGTTGTGTTGGCAACTCAGATGTCTCCAGCAGAGTTGTCAGTGGTGACATCATCTTTTGAAATGGTGAGTGACTGTTGGCAAAGTTCTGAGCAAAACCAAGTGTTATCTTCCATCAATATATGTGATGGCTTGTTTCTAGAAAATTTATTAATGTCATAAGATAATTTTAGGAACACCTTGTTCTTATTTCCAAAGTGGAGTTGGGTTCTAGACTCAGCTAAATCATTAGCTTTTTTTTTTTTCTTTTTGCTTTGTTTTTCAATATACGTGAATGTTGGCACTTTTGAAAGTCGTGTGGGCTGTGGCATGGTGATCTTTTGCATCAGTCACTTTTATACATTTCAGGACAATCTAGCATTCCTGCCCTGTAGTAACTGTTTCAATGCATTTCTGTGTCCTTGTCACAACTAACTGCTTCCTTGAAATCTTGTCACTACATATGTTATATATATCTTTAATTTTCCTGAAATTCATACATAAAATGAGTTATCTATGTATAAAATTTCAAACATAAGTATAACGCCCTGAATGTAATGGAAAAGGTAGGAAAGGACAGAAAGCTGTCTCTAACAACATTTTATGTTTCTCTTAAGTAAATGCTCAGGCACTTCTGTATTAGAAGGCTTATGAGAGTCAGTGGCTTGCACCTGGGTGTGTGGTAGCCATGGACTCAACAGGTGCAAACGAGGCTGCTATAGATGTGTGGGATGAGTGGCCCAAAACCATGAGCACGCATGGAATACATGGGATCAGTTACCACACAGCAGTGATTATAGAAATGAAAGTATGAAAGACTGCTTTAAATAACATGCTCACAGAGTTGCTTAAAAGAAAAGGTAAGATACCCAAAAGTGGGGAAGTGTTCTAAATTTGTAAATAAAATACAAATACATAGTAAAAACCGGTAAGAAAGTAAAGATTTCTTTTCTTTTACCTTATTTGCATTTTCTAAATTACATTGTAAGGAATTACTCATTCCAGTTATATTGCAGACTAGATGCTCTCAATGTCTCTATTGATCAAAATATCTAAAATGGTGGCTCAGTTCTTCAAACTAAATGAAATAGTCCATCAGTCCTCTCTCTCTCTCTCTTTTTTTCCACTGTTTCTCATGCCTCCCCTGTCGTCCCTTTCTTCCTTACCCAGCTAAAATTCCAAGCCCAGCATTGTACTCACAATCACTCTCCTGCATGTACTCTTAAATACTCACCAGCCCCATCTTATAAACCTCCTTAGGGAAGCCTGAAGTTCAGCTTTGCACCCAGGGATGGGAAAAGAGGAAGACCCTGCAGTTCCGTTCAATTGGTGACCACTGATGTCAGATCACCCTTGCCCTGTAACTTTGCATTTCTTTAAGGCTGTTTCATATCCCCCTCTGTCTTCAAACCCAAAAGGCTTAAGCCCTCCTCCTTAATCTGAGCTAATGAGGCTGCTTCCTGTTTCATTGAAAAAATCAACACAAGCAGTCGGGAGAAGTCACAGGTATCAGCCAGCCTGTGTCTGCATACCCTGTCCGCCTTCTGTGATGTTTACACTCTGCCAACGTCTTCTTGTTCCTCTGAAAGCTGCCCTGTGCCCTTGGTCCACTCACGTTCTTGTCTCTTCCCCACACCATTCGTTTCTTTGTCCTTCCCATTGGCATTGAAACATGCCATCATTTCTCTCACCCCAATCAAAACAAAACCAAAAGCCTGTTTTTCTCTTTATATATACTCCCCATATGCTGGCATGCCTTAAATTTACTTATATTTCAGCTATTCTACTGAGATGGCTCTTTTCATACTGTTTTTTTCGCTTTCTTTGTAAATGGAAAGGTAAAATTGTATGTCTTCACTGTGTACAATGTGATGTTTTGAGGTATATATACTACATTGTATAATGAGTACATCTAGCTAATTACCATATACGTTACCTCACATAGTTACCATTTTTGTGCTGGGAATACTTTACATCCACTCAACATTTTTCAAGAATCCAATATATCATTAACTGTAGTCACCATGTTGTACAATAGATCTCTTGAACTTATTCTTCCCATCTAACTGAAATTTTGTATCCTTTGATTGACATCTTCCCAACTTCCAGCCCACCCTAGCCTGTGGTGCCCCCATTCCACTGTCCACTTCTGAGATCACCTTTTTTGGAGGCCACATGTGAGTGAGATCATGTGGTATGAAACAGCTCTTTTCAGAGCCTCCAGGGTTCTGTTGCTCAGTCTGATGGGCAAGAGTCATTCCTTCCATCTTTCGCCTGTCATGGGCATTCCATACAGTTGATGGGATCTTCCTCCTCGGAGCACCTGTCTTGCTTGGTTCCTGGGACACCACCCTCTCCTGGCTCTCTTCCTACATTGTGGCCACTCCTTGCCTTTGCTGCATTTTCTTCATCTCTCTGGCCTCCAAATACTGGCCCGTGTTTCCCCCTCATTTTTTGTGACTCTATCCACCTTACTGGTGTGATTTCTTTCACTCTCAAAGCTTCAAATACCTTCAGGCTTGTGACTTTCATATGTACTTTTGCAACTTAGACCTGTCTTGCCTTTTCTCCAGCTGTGTGTGTCCAGCTCCTGCAGATAATCACTAATTTGAATGGCCAACAGGCTTCGGAAACTCAGTATACCCAAAGCAGGCTTCTGGCCTCTCAGCTCTTCTTCCACAACCTTTCCCCATCTGTATTTTCCCCCACCTCAACAATATATACGTAAATCCATCCTTCCTGACACTTGGTCGGAAACTTTGAAATCTTTGACTCTTCTTTACCAGGCCCCCCTTTTTAAAAAATATTGTGTGTGGTTTCCCCTTAAGAAAATAAGTTTATGAGTGGAAGGACTTTGTTTTGTCACTGTTGTGTCCCAGCACCTAGGTCAATGCCTGCACAAAGTAGAAACGTAGTTTCTACTTTGTTGAAAATTGTTGATTTAATAATTCAAAAAAAATATTTTAAATTTATTTGCTTAAACATGGTAAACATACTTTACAGTGTTGAAGAGGATAAACATTTACTGCTGGGTATTTAAATTTTGTGATTTCTTTTGGAATTGCAGCTAGTGCTTTGTTGAATGCTTTTTAATAGGTGGTTCTTTTCTGCAGTGTATATGCATGTATGTGAGCAAACAGGCTTTCTTCTTCAATAGAATTGCTGGGCAAAAGAACGGGCACATTTTAGGCCAGGTATAGTGAGTGGCTCATGTCTGTAATCCCAGCACTTTGGGAAGCCAAGGTGGGTGGGTCACTTGAGGCCAGGTGTTTGAGACCATCCTGGCCAACGTGGTGAAACCCTGTCTCCACTAAAACTATAAAAAATTAGCCAGGTGTGGTAGCACGTACCTGTAGTCCCAGCTACTCAGGAGGCTGAGGCAGGAGAACCGCTTGAACCCGGGAGGCAGAGGCTGCAGTGAGCCGAGATCGCACCACTGGGTGACAGAGCAAGACTCCACCTCAAAAAAAAAAAAAGAGCAGGCACATTTTAAAGATTTGATTTTGGCCGGGTGTGGTGGCTCATACCTGGGCATACCTCAAGTGGGCAGATCACTTGAGGTCAGGAGTTCGAGACCAGCCTGGCCAACAAGGTAAAACACCATCTCTACTAAAAATCCAAAAATTATCTGGGTGTGGTGGTGTACACCTGTAGTCCCAGCTACTTGGGAGGCTGAGGCAGGGGGATCACTTGAACGTGAGAGGCAGATTGTAGTGAGCTAAGATACCACTACTGCACTCTGGCCTGGGTGACAGAGCGAGATTCCATCTAAAAAAAAAAAAAAACAAAAAAAAGGCTTTTTCTTTTAAACAAATTCCTCTCCAGAAGGTTTTAACAAACTATACCCTCCCCAGCTTACTTTCCTACATTTTAATATAGATTTTCCAATGGCTTTTATTGTAAGTTTTATTTTTAGTGAGGATTTAATTGTTTTCTGAGCACCAATGTATAAAGAGACCTCACGGAATCTGGAATTAGAACGGATCTAGGTGATGTGTTACAGTGTTCTAGATGGAGTAGATCATGGAAATTCGATTGGATCAGGAAGAAGGACGTAGTTGGACATTGGTAATTTTTTTGATTTACTTTTGACTCTGAGGCTCCATAAATTCCACAACTTCTTGTTTACATTTTCATTACCATTACAATTTCTTGTCTCTGCTGCTCATTTTAGGGGGCAACTGGAGTATAAGAGGCCCAGTTTATTCTTCCTCTTGTAGATAGAGGATAACTAGGACATCAGAGGTACGCACTGTCCCTTCATCAGACATCTTATTTACCCAACAACACTCGTTATTTCCTTCTTTTAAAAAGTATCTATTTTTAAGGCCTTTAAAAAAAAGCCATTTGACGACGTTGCTTCCATTTTAAAGTATTTTTACATCCTAGCTTACTTCCTCAAACTTCATTATCCGAGATTTAATACTTTTATATAAAAGGGAAAAGCTTCTTTAATCCTGCATTTTAAATTTTTGTTTTGTTTTGCTCTGATGTTTCTGCGTGCCTTACGTTTCACCATTGCTAGGTCGCGATGCATCATTTGGGGGTCTGCTTCCCCGTTCCCCGTCCCCTCTTAGAAAGCTCTCTTGCTTTCTAAGACCTTGCTTCTCTCCTCCTAATACCTTTAGACTCAAAATCGTTTTCCTTAGACCTCTGACTCCTGTTCTGCTTCAGACTCACTCTCCTAAGATGCTGGAAGAGACCCCCTTTCCTGTTGAGACACACATTTCTCCAGGAACGTTCACCCGTAGTTTCCTGGCAGATGTTGCCTGTTAAGTGTCAAGGGCAGTGTTTCAAGAATCAGGTAACTCAAAGGGAGTTGCCTGGCTGCTGACCCGGCTGTCAGTACCCTTTCTTGTGCCTGAGGTCTTCTGCTGGTCTGGGACAGCTGGCATTCTTGCACAACCCTGTCTGTTTTCATGGCTTTAAGGGATAGGGATACTTTTGTGTCTTCATAGCCAGAAAAATCTTTTTCTTTTCTTAGAGTTGTAGGAAGTAACTCAATTTAAGGAGTCACCACTTGTTTAGAGACAGTGGATCTTTTTTAAAAACCCTAGTGTAATGCAGTGAGATAATTTCGAACTTGGTTTTATAGGTATAGTTTTTCTTCCAGCCAACAGAATTGTCTAGGATTTTTAAGAGAAATAATGGGTATTATGAAAGTGTGCTTACTTTTTCAGCCTCAGGTTTATTGGAAAAGCAAAACATAAACCATTTTATGAGCCCCTTTGGGCTTGGAACTGTTTTGCATGTGGGAATCCAGTGTTGAATCAGACCTCGCTGACCGAAAGGAGCCCCCAGTTAGAGGGTTGAGGGTGCTGTGGGAGGGGCGTGTTTCACACTGTGATTGTTGTGAGGCTTAGGAGAGGATGTTGTTGATAAAAGTGTTTCAGAGGAGGTCTGGAAGAATGAGGCAGACTTTGCTGGTGGGAGAAGAAATGATCCTGGGGTAGGGCCAGTTCCTCATTAGTGAGAATAGGGGTGATACCCATTCCTGAGTGATACTGAACTAGACTGTGAAGTCCGTTAACAGCCAGTGTGATTTAGATGGAGCATATTCCTTATGGTGGGAACTGGTGACTCATACTGCCTTTGCCTCAGTGATTAAAAATAAAATAAGAGGTCATTTATTGTTCAGCATTGTTCAAAACATAAAATAGTACTAGTTTAGCAGTTAGCATCTTGGAGGAGATCACTTGGTAGTTGGACCAAGTGGAAATCTGAGTATACTTTTATGAGAGCAGGTAGACGGGTGTTTAAATTATATTTTCTAAAGTATCTCTTTCTTCAGACATCTCTGTGGTCAGCATTTTTTAAAAGGAGATGCAGTGAAATGAAAGTATTTGGCAAATGGGCAATCATTTGGGAAAGAAGGAAATAGTACTGAAACAAGGGGGTAAAATATGTTAGAATTTTTTAACATAAAATATCCATGATAATCAGTACAATAAGCAAAATCAAAGGAGCTTAACTTAGAAAAAATACTTTTTTAAAAGCTAAAAACATAGTGAAATGTATTTTTGAATTAAAGCTTGCAACAACATGCCACTGAAATCATTGCAGGGACACAGAATTCACATTAAGCACAGAGGCTGTGACCCATCTTGGGGTAAACATTTCCTTATATTGTTGTTACTGATACTATTCAAATCTGTTTCTTATCTATAAATAAGACCAAAATTTAATTTATAAGCCAATCCTGCAGATTTTTGGGGAAAATTAACCTTATAAGCCTGTGGAAAGCTACTGAAGTGCTCATTTCACTTGTTTGTAGATTTTATTATAAGAACAAAGACAAGGACATACATAGTTTGTTGCCATTAATTGCTTAGTTTTTAGATATTAATACAGTCTACTAATTAACTCAATAAAAACCAGAATGTAGTTAATAAATGCTATTCTTTGTTTTAAAGGATGTTATTACTGAAGCCTTGAGTTATGTTTGAATTTTGAATCTTTTTCTTTCTTCTTGCTGACCCTATATGCAGCTGTCTCAGGCTTTGAACCATTGCTGAAGGAAATTTCCTTTTAGGTTTAAAGAGTTTGTGAGCATCCGAGGAGACAACTTCTGTGTCACTTTGCGGCTGAGCAAGGCCTGTTACTAGACTCTGATTGTTGACTTGGGGCTCCTGACCTTGTGTTGGGGCTGGTTCTGGGAGCACAGAGGTAGGTGAGTAGGCTACAGGAGCCACTGGCTGCAGGATGACTGATGCCAGGAGGATGGGAATGAGGAGTAGTGACCTTCCTCAAAACTCTGTCCCATTTTCCTTCCATGAGGGAAAAACTAGTACAGTAAAAGCTCAGCACTCGCTTTGAATATAGGTGTAATTTGCTGCGTTAACAGTTTCAGTTTATTGTGTGTTTTGGTGGTGGTATTCCTGAAAGCTTCTTAAAATAAAAATAAAAAAAAAAATAGAAAGAAAAGACCCATTGAAGAGTGAAGAAAAATAACATTTTGAGAGTGTTAGAATGTCTTTTGGCATGAATTCGGTTTTTTTAATTGCTGTAGAAATCAGAGTGATTCTGTAGTTAGTTGCAACTGTGTCTGCCTGGGCCTTTGCTTTTCCTTAACAGTAGCAGAAAAAAGCAAGAGAAAAATCCTCAGATTTTATAAACATCACTTCCAGTATCGAAGCATTTTTGTCTTTTAAAGGAATTGCATTCAATCATAATTTGATAATGCTACTTATTCATTTTCATGTTTCACATATTTTTAGTGTTTTTTTTTTCCTTCTAGTACCAGAATGAAAGGGAAACAAAATCAGGAAGTAAGGAACTACGTAGTAATAATATTTTGAATACTAATTTTAGAAAAGAAATAGAAGGCTCCTCCTGAGAAGAGTAGCCAGGAAGCCAGGCGGGCCTGGAGCGTGTGGCCAGCTGTGTCCTGGTTTGAGGCATCTCAGACTGTTGAGCAGCTGCTTAGCCCAGTTTAGAAATGTGGAGGAGATCACATCAGCTGGGTGTGATTGTCTACCATGGAGGCAGGGGAGGAAAACCTTAGATGGTTGAAGACATATTTCTTAGTTGTGTATACTGGCAGACATCTGTAGCTCCAGCTGCTTGGGAAGCTGAGGCAGGAGGATCCTTGATCCCAGGAGTTCAAGGCTGCAGTGAGCTCTGATTGCACCACCGCACTCCAGCCTGGGCGACAGAGTGAGACCTTGGCTCTTTAAATAAATGAATGAGTGAATGATACATTTTATCAAAGGCTAAAGAAAAACTTGAGACATCTTAAGAGAAGGGTTTAGTCTGAAGAGCAGTTAAGCTTCACCCCCTTCACTGATACTAACACTGCTGTAACTGTAGGTGAGCAATTAAAGTGTTCCCTCTCTCTCACCAGAGGAGGATTTATGAATTGAACCAGATGTCCTGACGCATGAGTGGACATTACCTTGTTCTCTAGATTTTAGTCCTAGTTCTCCGAACTCAGCAGCTGGAGGAAGAAGCCTTCTCTTCTAAACCAGAAAGTTGGGTAGAACTGGCTCTCTCAGAGCAAGGCTCCTCATTGCACCCCTTCAGCTCCCTGGGCCGGACAGCCCTTCTGCCTTCTGAGACCCTGCTCCTGCCCCCACTGGTATTGAGGGTTGAAGTTGGGAAGAGAATGCAGTGTACAATTAAAAAGTGTCACCCAGGCTCATTATATATTCACTCAATTCTCTTCTCTTTCCTTGTTTATATTCTGACACAAGGGAGATTGGGGAATTATTTTTTTCCTGGATTTTTTTTTTTTTTGCTACTCTCAGCTGCTTTCATTTGTCTTTAACATACTCATTTCAATATGATAAACTATGAAAAATGAAATAAAACATAATTTGTACATACATTAAAGTACTTTCTTCATCAGTTGCTTTGATTTTTAAAAATTTTAATTAGAGTAAGAAGCTGTGTGTATATTATATTCCAGAAAGATTATCTGCAGATGTTTGAAACGTAGCATTATTTTTAGCATTTGCTAATGTGGGCAGTATCACCTTTTTTTTTTTTTCTGGAAAGGAAAGAACAGAATTAGCTGTAGCTCTCTGGTTGATTTTCCCCAAATTGCTAGGCTTTTGGGATAGGAATGGGTTTATGCCTGGGGAGGCAGAAGAAGATGGCATCAGGAGGTAGGGCAGGGAAGGCCCTTTGGTAAGTATGTATCTGTGTTTTTCTTTTTTCTTTTTGAGACAGAGTTTCGCTCTTGTTTCCCAGGCTGTAATGCAATGGTGTGATCTTGGCTCACTGCAACCTCCGCCTCTCAGGTTCAAGCAATTCTTCTGCCTCAGCCTCCTGAGTGGCTGAGATTACAGGCACGTTCCCCCATGTCTGGCTAATTTTGTATTTTTAGTAGAGACGGGGTTTCTCGATGTTGGTCAGGCTGGTCTCAAAGTTCTGACCTCAGGTGATCTGCCCACCTCGGCCTCCCAAAGTGCTGGGATTAGAGGCCTGAGCCACCATGCCTGGCTACAGCTGTGTTTCCCTCCCTCCCCCTCTCCCTTCTCCCCACCTTCCTCCTTTCCTCCCGTCCCCTCCCTCCCTCCTTCCTTTCCTTCCTTCTTTCCCACAGCTGTCTTTTTTCTGAAAGAACAAGGGATGGGAATTATCTGTATCAGATTGGGAGGGGTGGGTTTACTCAGGTAAATTCTCTTACTCCAACTATCTTCTCTGGGGGAAGCTGGGTGTCTGTATTTATTACTACAAACTATTCAGATGGATATCAAAGTTTGAGAGCCACTGGTGTTGGTGAAATACTAACTAGTGATTTCCATCCTTTTCCCCTAGCATGGCTCACGTTTATTATCTCAGTTATTACTAATAATCCCATGGGGTCACACAGCAAGTAATGCCTGCATGTTGTGGGGCTTGAGTTTGAGGCCAACTCTGTTTTAATCTAAGAGTTTATTACTGCTGTTGCCAGTACAGGTGCATTTTGCTCCGTAGATGGGCTGATCCTCAAGCCTGAAGGCCATTGGTAAGGAAGGGCTTTTCTGTTGTTTAACCCAGTGTTGTTTGTTTGTTTTTAGTGTAGGATGTATATATATTTTTATTTATATTCATATAGTTTCCTTATACATATAAAACAAAACATTTTATCAGTTTTTATTACTTACATCTATCTGCATGATACATGGTGTTAGCTATTGTTATTATTCTATTATTTAACAGAGTAGCCAATAAAATGTGTTACAAGATTTTGCAAAATATTATAAACTAAATGCCAATCACTTCTTTTTTATTTTATTTTATTTATTTATTTATTTTTATTTTTTTATTTTTTTCCCCATTTATTTATTTTATTGCATTTTAGGTTTTGGGGTACATGTGAAGAACATGCAAAATTGTTGCATAGGTACACACGTGGCAGTGTGATTTGCTGCCTTCCTCCCCATCACCTACATCTAACCCAGTGTTTTTCAAACTTTCCTGTGCTTTAGAATAACCTGGAAGGCTTTTTAAAGCTCAGGTTGGTGGAGCCCATCCTCAGTTCTGATTTTGTAGTTTGGGATGTGGTCAGATCAGATAATTTTCATTTCTAGTAAATCCCCAGGGGATGCTGAAGTTGTGGCTGCCAACTCAGGGACCTTCCTTGGTGACTCACGGTGCAGATTGCTCTGGTCCTTGAGTCGTTTAGTAAGTGCCCTGCCCTTAGTGCTCAGAAGGCATGCAGAGGCCACTCACCGTCTCTATTAGGACCCCAAGGATTTTACAAGGAACTTTTAAGGTCCTGCACAGCAGGGGGACTCTAGGCCCCTGGACCCCACTGTTTTACCAGCTGCCAAATATTTGGAGTATCATCCTTGCTTCAAAGCAGTGGTTCTCATGTCTGCTTTCCTTATGGAAAAGCAGTAGGGGATTCACTTCAGGATGAATACATTACCTTGCTTGGAAAGTTGGAGGTGTTCATTTTAACATAAAGCGAAGTGAATATATAGCTTACCCTCCTGGGAAAGTTGGAGATGTTTACCATAAGGTGGCTAAAGAAATAAATTTTAATTTAATTTTCATGTAATTGATGATAATCTTCAACTTTTTGGAGTCATCTTTATCTTTTTTCCCAAATAGAAATTTAATTGTTTAAAAGTAGAAAGTCTCCTACGATAATAGCAACACACACACACTTAAAATGTAAGGGAATCTCTACAAAATTCACATTTTCTACTCTTCCTTAGAGAAGGGAGATGCCTGTGGCCTCTCTCCTTTCATGGAAGATTGGTAAAGATCATAGTAATTGGATGCTAAGTTCTTTTTAGTGCATCGTTTTTCTCAAAGTCTGTACTCTTAGAGTGGGGAAAGAGAACTTTGTAGATCAGATGATCCATTTTAACATCTTGTAAAAAGTTCAAAAAGTAATACATATTTGTAAAAAAATTCAGAAGAATTCTTCCTGCTCCTTGCATTTTGAAAGCATTATTGATACAATGCAAAACAACAGAGTCTTCTGTAGCTGGATACATTTATTGTCTTTGTTTCTTCTGTTACTTTTTTACTCTAGCTTTTTTTTCCCTTCAGTTCTTTTAGCTTTCACTCCATTTCACAGAGAAATCAGACAACTTTTAAGATTAACTCCCTGAGAGGCGGAGGTTGCAGTGAGCCAAGATAGCGCCAGTGCACTCACAGAGTGAGACTCAGTCTCAAAAAAAAAAAAAAGATTAACTCCCTGAACAGTTTTAGGGATGAATTGGCAAGACAGGCTTTTGAGGCAGGATCTTCCTGGCACTTTATTTCACTCTCTTTGGCAAAAAGAAGGTCTATATCTGTTTATCCAGCGTGTGGGCTCAGGAGCTCTGTGTCAGCAGGTTGCTGTCAGGCCACTTGCAAGCCCCCATGGTATTCGTCTAAGTGAAGTGTGTGGATAATAACGTAAAGTGTCCTGTATAGGTTGCTCTTTTTTTTTTTCTTTTTTTTTTTCTTCCTTGAGATGGAATCTTGCTCTGTCATCCAGGCTGAAGTGTAGTGGTGCGATCTCGGCTCACTGCAACCTTCGCCTCCCACGTTCAAGTGATTCTCCTGCCTCAGCCTCCCAAGTAGCTGGGATTACAGTTGCGTGCCACCATGCCCAGCTAAGTTTTTGTGTTTTTAGTAGACACAGTGTTTCACCATGTTGGCCAGGCTGGTCTCGAACTTCTGACCTCAGGTGATCCACCTGCCCTGGCCTCCCAAAGTGTTGGGATTGCAGGCTGAGCCACCGCACCTGGCCCAGGTAGCTCTTCAGACAAGAGTTCCTTAAGCATTCTGGGCTTTTACTGCATGTTTAAATCAGATACTAATGGCATAGTTGCAAATTCTTAAGTTATTTTATTCGTATTTCAGTTACTTAGAAAAGCATTATAATGTTGATTGTAGTTATTTGCATCTAATCTGGTTTAAAACATGTCTATGAAATTATGATGTTCTCAGTTTTGGTAAATCCCATTGTTGATTATCTTCTTCTGGAATCTTTGAGAATCTGGTGAAAGCTACAGATTCTCCTCCCAGACAAATACATGCATCACAGAGTTGCTGTATTTTCAGGGGAGTGTTCAAGGCCCTTCTCCTCCAGGTCAAGAATTGAGGCCCTAGATATGAGTTATGGTCCCACAGTGGGTAGGAAGAGCTGTTGTTGCTAGTTTACGAAAGCCCCTGTGGCCCGCCAGGTCTGTGGCTTATGTGCTGGGAGCGGTCTACTTCTTGGATGGGAAAGGAAGGGGCTTGGGTTCTTGGAGCAAGAGTCAGCCTTCCAAGTGTGAGATGCAAGTGTAAGGCCATGTCATTGAAAAGCTGATGATGGTCTTCTCAAGTTGTTTATTCTGTAATCACAGTAAGACAAATAAGGCCATCCCTGGCCCAAGGAGGATAGGTGAGGAGTGGGTGGACAGGTTTGCCTGGGAAATTAGCCACTGTTCATGTTACAGCAAAATGCCCTACTACAGACGCTAGGTAATGGAGTAGTATCCAAACCCCACATTGTAGGACTCAGTTATCATATTTAACAAAAACATGACACTTTATTTAATCAGCAGTTCTTGAAATTTACAGGCAAATCTGGGAAATTCAGATTCTGGGACCCCAGCGTCAGGTTGGGAATTGTCAGTTGTCAGGTAGGGTCCAGAAATGCCTCCTTATCTGGTGGGTGGAAGCATTGTTAAGTGCGCACGCTCTAGAGAAAGAATATCTTGGATCTTATCCCTGCTCCACCACTTGCCAAGTGAGTGACCTTGGCAGGTTACTCAACCTAAGTTTCTTCATAAGTAAAATAGTACTTACTTTATAGGGTCAGTGTGAAAATCAAGAGTTTATTATTTGAGTAAAGCACTTAGGGGAGTGTCTGATGAGTGGTAAGTGATGTGGAATTATTAACAGCTGCTGTTACTACAACACTGTCATCTGCATCATGGCCACTGGATAAAGTTCTAGTAGTTGATTTTCATCTTTTTTTTTTTTTTTTTTGGAGACAGAGTCTTGCTGTGTCTTGCTCTGCCCAGGCTGGAGTACAGTGGTGCTCAGCTCACTGCAACCTCTGGCTTCTCCCAGGTTCAAGTGATTCTCATGTCTCAGCCTCCCAAGTAGCTGGTATTATAGGTGCGTGCCACCACGTCCAGCTAACTTTTTGTATGTTTTGTAGAGATGGGGTTTTGCTGTGTTGGCCAGGCTGGTCTTGAGCTACTGGCCTTAAGCAATCCTCCTGGCTCAGCCTCCCAAAGTGCTGGGATCACAGGCATGAGCCATGGTGCCCAGTCTGATTCTCATTCTTAAATATGCTTTTAAATAATAGGAATAACAATAGGTGACATTTGTTGAACACTTAAATTGTGCCAGAAACAGTGCTAATTGCCTGAAGGCAGTGTGTCATGATCATGAATACAACTTTAGAAGGTAGGTGCCTGTATCTTAGTAGCAGGTCCCTTACACAGCAGTCCCCTCTGCCAGCCAAGGTATGGGATAAGTGCCAAGACCCCCCAGTAGACGCCTGAAACTGTGGATAGTGCTGAACTCTGTGCACACTATGCAGAAATTTCTTTTTCCTCCATAGATGCAAGAATAAAAGATTCATTCTTTCATTCTTCCCATAGATCTTAGCAACCTCAGCATGTTCTTTTTTTTTTTTTTTTCTTTGCTTATTAAGTCATGAACTTTCACCTTTTCCCTTAAAGGGAGTACTTTACAGCTTCTCTTTGGCTGATCGATTGCCAGCATCACTGCTGTGGCGCCTTGGGGCCGTTACGAAGTGAAATAAGGGTGATTTGAACACAAGCCCTGATACTGGATCTGGTAACAGCTCCTAAGTGACCAGTGGATGGGAAGCATCTACATCATGGATTTGCCTCACAAAGGGAGGAGTCACATCCAGGCGGGCAATTTAAAATTGTCAATTATTTATTTCTGGAATTTTCCCTTTAATATTTTTGACCCACAGTTGACCATGGGTAACTGAAATCGTCATGGAAGGCGAAACCACGGATAAGGGTGGTGGGGAGCTACTGTATCTTAGTTTCATGGACGAGGAAAGGAATTCTTTAGGTTATAAGTTATAGGGAGTTGAGATTCTTGGATGTTGTATAGATTTTTTAGAATTATTCCTACATTACTTTTTCCCTACAAAACACAGCAGAACATTTGCTGTGGCTCATTTGGCTTTGTGACTTTATTAAAATACATTCATTATTAAAAACCTTAACTACTTTAGTCTTGCCTACCATTATGTTGATTATAGGAAAAGTAATTTTAGGCAACCATGTGACTTCTTTTCTCATTCTGAGCCCCCTGTTAGTTTAGGAAGAAGTCTATGAAACTTCTTTCTTACGAAAGAAGGCAAATTTAAGTTTGTCTTAAGTTTGGAACATAAATTCACAGCCTCCAGGATTCTGGCTCCTCAAGCGTTGGGGAGACAGCTGCTCATGGTGTTGCTCTGCTTTTTTCTCCCGAATCCCCTTGGGGTTCCTCTTTACTGAAGCTCGTTTACACCGGTGTGGTGTGCCATGACGACACTCTGCGGATTGCAGGTGTTTCACAGTGTGAGTCCCTTGCCAGTAAGACTGAGACTTAGGAGAGAGATCCAAGATGGCTGATCACCAGCAGCTCAGGATTGTAGCTCCCAGTGAAAGCGCAGAGAACGAGAGGACGCCACACTTTCAGAAGAATTTTTGTTGCTCATGCACCAGGAGATTCCCAGCGGAGGAGCCCCACATGTCGCCAGTGCGACTCTTATGGACGGTGCGGTGGTTTTGCTGGTGCCCAGTAAATGGGACTGGGTCCCCTTTTGGTCGATGTTTGGAACTCTGGGAAGGCAGAGTCGCCTATTCAGCTGATTGAAAAAGGGACTCAAGAAGGAAGCCAGACCGGAGATTCCCCGGCAGAAAAGCACCATGAATCTTAACGCTGCCGTTTTGGCCGGCGCAGTGGGTTGCTCAGATTCCGGCACTGGGAATCAACAAGTTGGACATCCACTCAGAGACCTAATTTGAAAGTCGGTAATTACAAAGACGACAGGTGGATAAATTTACAATGATGGGAAGAAACCAGCGTAAAAAGGCTGAGAATACCCAAAATCAGAATGCCTCTCCCCCTACAGGGGATCACAGTTCCTCATCAACAAGGGAACAAGGCCTGTTGGAGAATGAGTGCGTTCCAATAACATAATTAGGCTTCAGAAGATGGATGATAAGAAACTTCTGTGAGTTAAAAGAACATGTTCTAGCCCAATGTAAAGAAACTAAGAACCTTGAAAAAAGGATTGATGAAATCCTAACGAGAATAGACAATCTAGAGAGGAATATAAGTGAATTAATGGAACTGAAGAACACAATATGAGAACGGCACAAAGTATGCACAGGTCTTAACAGTCGAATTGATCAAGCAGAAGAAAGGATATCAGAGGTCGAAGACCAACTTAATGAAATGAAACGAGAAGACAAAATTAGAGAAGAAAGTGAAAAGGAATGAGCCAAGTATCCAGGAAATATGGGACTATGTGAAAAGACCTAATTTACTTTTGATAGGTGTACCTGAATGTCATGAAGAGAATGAATCCAAGCTGGAAAGTATTCTTCAGGATAGTATTCAGGAAAACTTTCCTAACCTAGTAAGGCAGGAAAATACTCAACTTCAGGTAATACAGAGAACGCCACAAAGATATTCCTCAAGTAGAGCAACCCCAAGACACATAATCGTTAGATTCGCCAGGGTTGAAATGAAGGAGAAAATTCTAAGGACAGCTAGAGAGAAAGGTCAGGTTACGCATAAAGGGAAGCCTGTCAGACTCACAGCAGATCTCTCAGCCGAAACCCTACAAACTAGCAGAGAGTGGGGGTCAATATTCAATATCCTCAAAGAAAAGAATTTTCAACCCAGAATCTCATATCCAGCCAAGTTAAGCTTCATAAATGAAGGAAAAATAAAATTTTTCAAGAACAAGCAAGTACTCAGAGATTTCATCACCACCAGGCCTGCTTTACAAGAGCTTCTGAAAGAAGCACTATACACAGAAAGGAACAACCAGTATCAGTCATCCGAAAAACTTACCAAAAGGTAAAGAGTATCTCCATAATGAAGAATCTATATCAACTAATGGGCAAAATAGCCAGCTAGCATTAAATGACAATATTAAACTTACAAATATCAATATTAATCCTAAATTTAAATGGATTAAATGCCCCAATCAAAGACACAGGCAAATTGAATAAAAAGTCAAAACCCATTGGTTCACTGTATCCAGATCCATCTCATAAGCAAGGACACACAAAGACTCAAAGGGCTGGTGGAAGATTTACCAATCAAATGGAGAGCAAAAAAAAAAAAAAAAAAAAAAAGGATTGCAATCTTAGTCTCTGATAAAATGGACTGTAAACCAACAAAGATCAAAAGATACAAAGAAGGGCATTACATAATGG
>NW_022437045.1:299430-346524 GCF_009761245.1 Sapajus apella | reverse complement strand
AAAAAAAAAAAAAAAAAGAAAAGAAAACAGGAGTTGTAACTTTCGTCTCTGACAAAATAGGCTTTAATAGTAACAAAGACTAAAAGAAACAAAGAAGGACATTACATAATGGTAAAAGGATCAATGCAACAACAGGAGTCAATGATCATAAATATAATATGCACCCTATATAGGAGCACCCAGATACATAAGACAAGTTCCTAATGACTTATAAAGAGACTTGGACTCCCGCACAATAATAGCGGGAGACTTTGACACCACATTGTTAATATTCGATGGATCAATGAGATAGAAAATTAACAGGGACATCAATGATTTGAACTCAGACCTGGAACAAGTAAACTCAGTGAATATTTATAGAATTCTTCACCCCAGGTCCACAGAACATACATTTTTCTCAGTATCATATTACACTTATTTTGAAAGTGACCACATAATTGGAAGTAAATCAGTCTTCAGCATTTGCATAGCATTTCACAGACTTAAATGAAATATTGTTGGCTGTTTGTTATTTTCTTCCCTTATTCCTTCCTGTCTCCGCTGTTAAGTACAATTATCGGCATAAAAGAGGTTTTTAATACCTATTTTTAGATTGCATTCCAGCCTGGGCAATAGAGCAAGACTCCTGCTCTCTCTCCCCCTTTCTCTTTCTCTTTCTTTCTTTCTTTCCAAAAAAAAAAAAAAAAAGACCGAGACTTAGCAGTAAGAAAGCATCATGACATAACTTGTACAAGCCTGTCCTTTTTCTAGAATGGTTTTTTTGTTAGGTGTGGTGCCACACACCTGTAGTCCCAGCTAGTCAGGAGGCTTAGGATAAAGGATCCCTTGAGCGCAGGAGTTCGAGGTCACAGTGAGCTATGATTGTGCCACTGCAGTCCAGCCTGGGCACCACAGTGAGACCCTTTCTCTAAAAAATAGAAAATTTAAAAAAAACATTTTAGAAAAGCCTGAAAATAATTATTCCTTTGAATTGATAGAAAATAAATAATATCCTGAATATTCTTTGGACTCATTAATAATATATATGGTTTATTAAAAGGAATATGGTGTTAAGATTCTAATTGGCCTCTGGAGTTAGTTACAGTAAAAATCATGCACTTTCGGCATGTGATTTGTATCTAAACTAAAAGATTTTTGGAGCAGAGGGGAGGGGAAACTATCGATGTAGTGTGGGAAAAATTAAAGGGATTTAGTAGTCTTCTGAACAGATAATCAGCAGCACTCATCATGTCATATTCAGGAGACCCAGTCCACCCTCTTCTTTAAGCACCACGAGCCTGAGATAGACAAGCAGGAGGAGTGAAAGCGAACATGATGTGCTCTCAGTCTGCACAGACCATCACCAACCAATATGGCTAGTAGAACAGGAAACTGAGCTGTTTGGAGTCTTATAGCTGGTGAATAGTGAAGCTGGAATTTGAATTTGGGTTTGTCTGAACTCAGAGGTTCAATGTCTATAGAAGAGACATGTGGCTGCATAAGGCTTCTTGGAACTGGTGAATTGGGACACCAGGCCTTTAAGAAGTGGGGCTAAGATAAGGTCAGAGTGTCAGATTTTGGCTAGGAGGGCACCTTGAACCGAAATGAACAGATTGAACGAGGGTCACCGAGTCAACAAGAAAAGCAGGTTTTACTTTGGGAACCTAGGGGAAAAATGAAATTGTTAAGGTTACTTTTGTTAAGATCATGGAGGGGTTTTGTTTTGTAAGACAGCGAAGCATTAGGATTAAATAGTGCAGCAAACATGTTAAAGATAAAGATGGGTGGAGGTGTTATGAAATGGAAAGATGGAAAGAAAGTTCTGTGGTTAGTGCTTAACGTGTGTTCACAGGGGAGGAGATTGAAGGCATAGTTTTTCAGATGAAAGCCAGAGACCGTCTCAGGCCTGCTCTAGGTTCATGCCATTAACTTCATTCAGTTTCATTTATAAGTAAATGTCCAAACGTAAACAGAAGTAGATAATGGTGTAGTGAATCCAGCATACATCACTCCGCTTTCATCTTGTTTCATCTCTACCCTCCCCCTTCTCACCCCTCACTCCCTACCCCCTTTATTATTTTGAAGTAAATTCCAGATGTTGTGTCTTTTTTCTGCTTTCTTTGAGACGGAGTCTCGCTCTGTTGCTCAGGCTAGAGTACAGCGGCGCAGTGTCAGCTCACTGCAACCTCCGCCTCCTGTGTTCAAACAATTTTCTCCTGCCTCAGCCTCCCAAGTAGCTGAGATTACAGGTGCCTGCCACCGTGCCCAGCTAATTTTTTGTAGTTTTAGTAGAGCGGGGTTTCACTGTGTTGGCCAAGCTGGTCTTGAACTCCTGACCTTGTGATCTGCCCGCCTCGGTCTCTCAAAGTGCTGGGATTGCAGGTGTGAGCCACTGCACCCGGTCCAGATGTTGTATCATTTAATTGGTAAATATTTCAGTATGTGTCTTTAAAAGATAACTTAAAAAAGAGACATAATACAGTTATCGCCATTAAAATATATTTATATCAATTATCCAGTATTCAAATTTCCAACAATCTCATAAATGGAATATATATTGTTGTTTAATTTACATCATGGGGTAGTTTGAATCAGGATCCAAATAAAGTCCAATCTTAACAATTTGTTGATATCTTTAATCCCTTCATTTCTAGGATTTTCCTCTATCTCCTCCTCCTCTTCTCTTCCTCTCCCTTTTTTTTTCCCCTTTGCCATTTATTTATTGAAACTGGGACGTTTGTCTAGTAGAGATTCTTACAGCCTGGAATTTCCTGATTGATTTGTGATGGTTTAACATATTGCATGGTCCTTTTTATTTCCTATAAATTAGTGGTTTGATCTACAGGTTTTGCCAAATTATCATTTTTTAGTGGGTAGGATATTTTATTCCTGATCTGTTCTTTGGTAAGCACCAAATGCCTTGACACCCCCGCCCCCGCCCCCGACCCATCCCTGGTGGTGTCACTGATGCTCTCTACAGTCTTCATTTCCAGTATATTTTTACTGCATTATTTTGCAGTCATCCTTTTGCCATAAGACTGCCAGTAACAAACAGCAAAATGTGTTCTGTAGCACATTGCTTACCAGGCAAAGTAGCTGTTAACATGATAAGTATTCTTGGATATGTGCCCGAGTTTTGTTCAGTTTTATGTGTTTGTCCTCATACATTTGTTTTTGTGTTGCTCTGTCTAATTCTAAGTGTAAGCGCATAGAAACCATTCAGTCAGTCATTCACCTGGCTTCTATCCAGTACCCATCCGTGCTGGGCCCTCGGGAATCCGAGACAGCAGCATCCCTGTCTTAGAGAAATGGAGTCCAGTTTGGGATACACAACAAATAGTTAAAATATGGCATTCCAAGTTCTTTAAGTGGAGACGTTTGAAGTTGGTTCCTCTTAAAGAACTTGGAATGCCATATTTTAATTTAGTTGTGGTAGTTGTTTTGGAGGATGATAGGGTTAACTTCTAGCAGGATCTTGAGGACAGTGAGGAAGAGGAAGGGCATCCACTTGGACTGGCTGTGGTCACAGAGGAGCAGTGGTCGCTTGGCCCATGGCACCCGAGCAGCTGAACGGGTGGAGCACAGTTTTGCCCTGCACCCTGGGGCCGGCGTTGTGGAAGCTGACCTGGCAACCGGAGGGTACCTGAAGAGCTCTTCTGAGCCCAGGCTGGGGCTCAGACTTCCTTCCGTAGGCCTTGGGGGGGCATTTTCCAAGCACTCGTATTTGGGAAGTCAGCAGTATTGACCCCAGTGCAGGTGTTCGCTGCAGGATCAGGAGGAAGGGGATGGACTGGATGATGATTTGGGCTTTGTGATGTGTCAGACCTGTACAGATTGCAGAAGCGATAATGAGCTGTATGAGGTGGCTCTGAGTGATCTCATTTGGGTGATTGCCTTCGGTGAGGTGGGGGCCCAAGGGAGAAGGAACAGGTCTGTGGGGTCATTTGGGAGAGTCATTTCTTGACCTGATGAGTGTAAGGCACTCTCCCTATAGGTCCAAACATTAAGGACGCAGTTAAGAGATGCGGGACTGCCTGTGGAGATTTGGGAATCACCACAAGCAGGGACGCACATGGAGCCCTTAAAGGCCAGAGAAAAAGAGAAGAGCCAGTTGAGGATCCTGAAAGACAAAATCTTGCAGGCGGCCCCTTCCCCTGGCTCCCCTGCCAGCCTGTGGGCTTCCAGTAGTGCTTGATGATGAGGGGTGTGGCCTTGCATTCACATCCATGGAAGGGAATTTTTTATTTTAGCATTTCTTATTTATTCGTGATACTGGAATTGATATTTTAGAAGTGTTCCACGTATAAACAACTTAAGATTATAATTTTTCGAAAGAGATTTTCGGGGAATATATGAAGCCCAGGATAATACCTTAAAAAGTTAAAATTATATTAAATCCCTTATTATGTGATGGCGTTGGAAGCTTCCAGTTGTCTCTGGTGTACAGTTATTATAGAAATGAAGACAGATCCATCACTTTCAGATACTCCAACATAGTACTCAGAAGCTAGCTCTGCAAGTGACTTAAGGTTTTGTTTCCTTGTAGGAAAAAACGAGATAACAATAGCAACTATCTTGTGGTTTTGTCCTTAGGAAGACTGAGCACAGTACCTCTGTGCACACTACCTCTGTGCACAGTACCTGTCACAAGTCCCCTCTTGCGAATGTGAGCTGTGCTTGCTGACAGTATTTTCATTGGGGTTTTCCTGAGGTGGCAAGGGCTGAGCATTCCTTGACACGCATGTTGTGTAGATTTATATCATTTTCTTTTTAGAAATATTTTAAATTCATCTACACACAGAGAGTGAAGGGAGATCAATGACACACCAGACGTCTGAAGCCTAGGGATGATTTCATGAATGGTGGCAGGCTGTGTGGCCACCAGGCATCCTCTCTGTGGAGGTGGTCCCAGCCCCCTCTCTCCCCACCCTGACATGCAGGGTTGGGCTTCTGTTTCCCTTTTAGGATTTGGAATTGGCAATAGGGAGTTTCCAAAGCGTGAAGAGAAAAGGATCAAGAAATTATTGAAACTACTCAAGTCATCATTCTGAATTATTGCAAAACAATAACAATGTTGCCATCCTCACTCTCTTCCTAGAACACCTATACTTGATGTGAGGATTGGGAAAACTTCTCTTAAATAGCATGAGAGTTATCACTTATTCCAGATCCAGATGCCATGGAGGCTCTGTTGCATTTTCTTTCCAACCGGAAGCTCTTTGTTGGATTTTGCTGGCATCAAGAGGCCTCCTCATTGACTTCTTGCTAGGCACCATTGCCAATTTTTTTTTATCAAGGACCAGGATGCTCTTTCCCCTCCTGCTTTCCTCATCTTCCTTTGGTTTATAGTCTCTCTGCCCTTAAATTCCCTCTCTCTCTCTCTCTCTCTCTCTCTCTCTCTCTCTCTCTGTCTTTCTTTTTCTTTTCCTGTTACTGTCTACCCATCATCCCACCCATCCCCTGCTCTGGTTTTGCTACTTTTTATGATGTAGTTTGACACCTGGAGTAAGTTTTGTTCTATTCCAAAGTGATGGGCTGTGAGTGTAAATTGACACTTCTTTTGTTAAGAACGGTTTGCCAATATATATTAACATTTCAAATGTAGCAGTCTCATATGGTTTGGATCTGTGTCTCCATCCAGATCTCATCTGATTGTAATCCCTAATGTGGGAGCTGGGGCCCGGTGGGAGATGACTGGATCATGGGGCGGTTTCTCTGGAATGGTTTCATATTGTCCTCTTGGTGCCGTTCTCGTGATAGTGAGTGAGTTCTCATGAGAACTGGTTGTTTAAAAGTGTGTAGCACCTTCCCCCTCTCTCCTTTGCTGCTCCCACTGTGGGAGACACCTTACTTCCCCTTTGCCTTCCTCTGGGATTGGTGATTGGAAGCTTCCTGAGGCCTCCTCAGAAGCAGAAGCCGCCATGTTTCCTGTACAGTCTGCAGAACCGTGAGCCAATTACACCTGTTTTCTTTATAAATTATGCAGTCTCAGGTATGTCTTTATAGCTGTGTGAGAATGGACATACACAGCCCTTTGACAGAAAGTAACTTGTAAAGATTTATGCTACAAAGATTTTCACATGCAGATGTATGCATAAAAATGCTCACTAATGTAGCGCTGTAGAAGAAGGGAAGACCGGGAACAACCTCAATGTGCACGAGTAAGTGACTGGTTAAATACGTGCCTGCAGCCACAAATAATGCAATGCTGTGTGGCCATAAACAAGAATAAAGCAGATATTTAGCTGCAGATACAGAATGAGCTCTACAAAATATATATATGCTGTTTACAGAAAATACGCTCTAGTTGTATATAAAGGAAAAAGGATTTAAATTAACATTTAAAGTTGGTAACACATTGAAAAATTGCAGAAAGGTAAATTAAAAAATCTAAACCTTATACCATGGGAATGTTTTCCATTTTTAATTTTTAAAAAAGTATCTTTGATGTTTTGGTTATTCTACGTTTTATCCAAAGTTTCATATTGCTATTCGGATTTTATTCGTTTTCTAATAAAGGAAAACAGAAGCACTCATGCTCCTGACCTTTCTACTGGGCCCTTGTAATAGTTCTCATTACCTTTCTATAGTAGAAGTGGGACATGGGGCCGGTCATGGTGTCTCACACCTGTAATCCCAGCACTTGGAGAGGCCAAGGCAGGCGGATCATCTGAGGTCAGAAGTTTGAGACCAGCCTCGCCAACATGGTGAAACCTTGTCTCTTCTAAAGATACAAAATTAGCCAGATGTGGCATGCACCTGTACTTCCAGCTACTTGGGAGACTGAGGCAGGAGAATCACTTGAACCTGGGAGGAGGAGGTTGCAGTGAGCTGAGGTCGTGCCATTGCACTCCAGCCTGGGCAAAAAAGAGTGAAACTCTGTCTAGAAAAAAAAGAAGTGGGACACTAGTGTTTCCTTCCTGGTCATGTTTCTTGTCATACTGTGATATGTTACAGTCCGCAGCAAAGGGAATAAGCCCATAGTAGGCATTCAGTCAGTGTCTACTCCATTTGTTAAAAGAGGCCTGGGCGCAGTGGCTCATTCCTGTTTTTCAACACTTCGGGGGGCCAAGGCAGGAGAATCACTTGAGGCCAGGAGTTAGAGATCAGCCCGAGTAGTATAGTGACACCTCATCTCTCAAAATAGATTGCAGAAACAGCCAGGCATGGTGGTGTGTGCCTGTAGTCCTAGCTACTCGGGAGACTTGGGTGGCTGAGGCAGGAGAATTGCTTGAGCCTGGGAGTTGGCGACTGTGGTGAGCTATGACAGAACAAGACCTTGTCTCTTAAAAAAAAAAAAAAAAAAAGGAGAGAAATGCCAAACTGAAAATCCCTGAAACAAATGTGTAATTACTACTACTCCCAAGCTTTTTTCACACTTTTGTTTGTGAGTCAGTTTTCCTTTAACCTTTGACTCACAACACAAAGCAGGTAAAGACCAGAGCCCATCAATGGCTAAAGGATTGTGAGTGAGATGCAGAAAAACAGTACTGATGAATTCTGAAGGGAAAACCACATTCCCATTGCTGGGTTCCTGTGCGTTGCAGTGTTACCACAATATGGCATTCTCTTAAAGAGTTACGACTTTGTATATATACAGCAGATAAATGTAATTATTTGTATGTGTATACTGGCTTACACACTAATGTGTACTGGCTGCTTAACTTACAAATAACCAAAGATGGCAGGAAAGTTTTAAAGTATAAAGCTGTGCTTCTTTGTTTATAAAATAAGATTCTTATTTTCTGATACTGTCATTGCCTTCTTACTGTATATTTACTCTTGAGATGCAAGTAAGTTTGTACCAAAAAATAAATACAGCTTTTAAGATGAAAAAGCTCAAGTTTCTTATGCAGTGTTTTCATGTCTTATTAAAGCAGCCACGCAGCCTTTCTAGTCCCACCGTAAGTTATATGTAGTTGATGATTGTTATAGGTTTAAATTTGGCACCTTTTCTGTGCATTCCCTTATTAAATTAATACTTACGTTCAAACATAAACTGAGGCAGAACAAGTTTCCTTTTCAGCAATTCTCACGAAATTCTGTTTTGATTTTATTTCCAACTGTACTTACTAGCTGAAAGCTTCTTGTGGTGAGGAATAGTATTTGAGATTTTGGTGGAATCTAATTATTTTGAACTTTTAAAGCCTTAAAAAGTGAAATGTAAGGTCATAGTGAATTTTTCTGATCGCTTTCCTAGTCTCTTAGTCTGTGTTGCTTATTTTAGGGGGATGATGTCTAAATTGAAATGTTTATCCACTGTAGTTGTAATGATCTTTTTCAACTTCTTTAGAAAGTAGTTCATGGAGCTAATAAGAGAAAATAAAAAGAAACATAAAAGGGTAATATGCATAGGACTTGCAAGCTTGTTACTATTTCCTAGCTGAAGTTTACTTAAAATAAAAAAAAAGAGTGTGTAGGCATTGGGCAGAAAGTGTGTGTGCACGTGTGTTGGAGGAGGAGGCGGGGTCTGCTCATTTGTTTGCCCATTGTGAGGCTGTCCTGCACCTTTGTGCTTTTCTGTAACAGGGTGAAGGCCCCTGAATAGAAGCCTTGTGCCCTGCTTGATTTGAAATCCTTGCTTTTTATGGAAAGGAACCTGCAGAGCACCCAGCGGGAAGTCTGTGTGACAAGTGGAATCTAGGATCTGGAAGAAATGTGGTGTTTGAGGGGGAAGGTGGCTGGGAGAGTGGTCATAATCTTTTAGCCTTTGCTGTTGTGCCCCAGAAGCTTAATTGTCACCCTCTGCTGGCAGCCAGATTGCAGAGCCACTCTTTAAGTGCGCTTGGATTGCCTGTGCTTACTCTCACCTTACTGCTTCAAACAAAAACCTGGACAGATGGGATGGAATGCTCTTAGAAAAATCTGATATTAAATGGGCACATTACTAGTAGAGGTTAAATATCGGAGGTTTTGTTTTTGTTTTTATTTTTATTTTTTTGATGGAGATGCATTTAAAGGGAAGAAGGGCTATATGCGAAAAGCTGGGCTTACTGGCACGCTTCTGTATTTCAGAGCCTGTTGAAAGACAGGTCGCACCAGCACTGGGCTGGTTAAATCTAGTTTGTACAGCTTGTGTACTTCGTGGTACCAGCTATTGGTGCAAAGTTTCCTGGCTTAAGAAGCCATGTAATTTTAAGTGTGCGAGAAAGGGGTGGGCCAGCAGAAGCTTTTTATAGGGTTTCAAGCAATAAACATTAATTTTTAAAGTAATATTCCAAGGACTTAACAGAAGCGGAACATCTCTATATGATGTTTCTTTAATGCCAGCACATTTAAACTGACAAAGGAAGGGAGAGAATTTTATTTTAAAGCAACATTTTCCATTCTTTTTTCCTCTTCAATTAGAAACTGGTTCTTCAACTCTCAGAGCCAATTGAGACATGCTATAATAAGTATTTAACAATTCTGCCCTGCAGTTTGACTTCAGGGGTAAATGATGGTAGAATGTTTAGTAGCTGAGCATACATAGGTAGCTAGAGATCTGGTTTGCAGTAAATGTGGTGTGGTATTTGGGTTACATACTAATTATTTCAGCACAATGCTAAAACCATGCTGAATACCTCTTGGAAGAGTGTTTGACAAGATGCCAGAAAGGCCGTGTTAATTAGAAGTTTATTGTCCCTATTCAGGTTTTTTTGGTGTGTTTCGTTCCCCACTGTTGTTTTACTCTTTACGGTGGTTCTTTGAAAACTATGCCCCATGAACATATGGAGTTCTGTATATGCGTGTTTATTGGTTTTGTAGAAACCCCAGGATTCTATGAGCTTAATAACGATTTATGCTGTTTTGTGCGTAATTGAGAGGACCTATTAAGATATAGGTGATAGTAAGGTTTTCATTAGTTATTTCAATTTTTTGAGGTAATATTAAAGGCAGTTTGACCAAAATCTGAATTCAGCAATACAGGGAGCTTTTGGTTTGCTCTGGGTTCAAAGACAGTTTGGTTTGGCTACAGCTGACCTCACTCTTCCTTTTTATGAACTAGTCTTTTTCCTGCCAAACTCAAATACAGTACTTGATATGATCTCATAATAAGTTTATTAACTATATATATATATAATATGTATAATATAGTTTATATATTTCTGCTGTTAGTGATTCACTGCTTTTTAAAATTTTTGCTTCGATGATGTATTAAATTATAGCTACAACATATCTATATGTCTGCTAAAATGTAAGATTAGATAAGCTTTTGTTTTGTTTTATTCTGTTTTGTTTCTGTCACCCAGGCTGGAGTGCAGTGGCGCAGTCAGAGTTTGCTGCAGCCTCGACCTCCCCAGCTCAAGCTAGTCTCCCATCCCAGCCTCCCAAGTAGCTGCACCACTACACTCAGCTAATTATTTATTTTTTTGTAGAGATGGAGTCTCCCTGTGTTTCCCATTTCCCAGACTAGTCTCAAACTCCTGGGCTCAAGCGATCCCCCTGCCTCGACCTCCCAAAGTGCTGGGATTACAGGCGTGACCCACCGTACTCAGCCAAACTTTTGTTTAATTTTAGTTACTGAAGATGCTTATAACTCATTGAGATATTTATGAAGTGCTTTGTGTTTGTGTTTTTATAGGACATGTCTCAGGAAGGCTATGGAACTAGATCTCAACCTCCTCTGGCCCCCGGAAAACCTAACCATGAAGACTTGAACCTAATACAGCAAGAAAGACCATCAAGCTTACCAGTAAGACATTATTGTGCTGATTTGGAAATGAAATGAGTTAAAGATTTTTAGAAAGAGCTATTGTTTTTGTTTGTTCTACTTTATATTATGACATGATTGAGACGTTTCTAGATTTCAGGTATGTTTTGTGATTAATTTTTCAGGGCTTAATTTTTAGGAACTCTGTAGTCCTGGATAAGTGTGTTTCACTTGTGTGGATCTCTGTTGTAGAGCCTGGACATCAGTTGGAAGGTTTTATTCTGCTGGTCGATTTTGTGTGCAGGCAGCTATTGCTGTTGGACAGTGGAGCTTTCTTTAGGCTGGTGCTTTTTGGTAGTGATACAGAACAGAGGTGTCCTTATAGGAGTTGAGACTCAAAGAAATTGGCACTTTGCAAAGGTTACAAATGATGAGATAAAATATCTGATGGTAATTTGAATTTCTTCTAGGACTTTCTATTTATGTAATGGGAAATCACCTAAAATAAAGTATTTTAGTTTAAAATCTGAGGCCGGGCGCAGTGGCTCACGCCTGTAATCCCAGCATTTTATGAGGCTGAGGCGGGTGGATCACCTGAGGCTGGGAGTTTGAGACCAGCCTGACCAACATGGAAAAACCCCGTCTCTACTAAAAATACAAAAGTAGGCTGGCATGGTGGCGCATGCCTGTTAATCCCAGCTACTCTGGAGGCTGAGGCAGGAGAATCGCTTGAACCTGGGAGGTGGAGGTTGCGGTGAGCTGAGATCATGCCATTGCACTCCAATCTGGGCAGCAAGCGAGACTCTGTCTCCAAAAAAAAAAAAATAAAAAAGAAATTGACAAAGCAGTTTATAAAGTAAAATATTTTCACCAGTAAATAGTACATGGTGATTAGAGTTTCTGTTTGTAAAAGTAGTGGCTGTTATAGTGTTGATGCCCATAAATGGTTCATGTCTACTTAATTTGCCTTTTTAATAGGGAATCTAATTTAAAGGAAGTCTTCCTTATTAACTAAAAGAATAAATCTGCAGGAGGTTGAGCCAGGAGAATTGCTTGAATCTGGAAGGCAGAGGTTGCAGTGAGCCAAGATCGCATTACTGCACTCCAGCCTGGACAACAGAGCGAGATTCCGTCTCAAAAAAAAAAAAAAAAAAAAAAAAAAAAAAAAAAAAGAACAAATCTGTAGAAATAAATATTTTTACATTCATTTGAAGTATTATTGTCATTGCCTAGTTTCTATTGAGAAGGTTTGTTTAAGATGGGAGTTCAGGATAGCCATGATTCTAATTGGAATTTCAACTATGTTTGCGTTAACTTAGATTTATTATATTACTTCTAAACATTTGAGAACAAACCTTTGTAGTGAATGTTATACACAACATTTGACATGCATACCATACCATATACATTTTAATGTATATGCAGATTTAGAGACGGTAAGTGATGACTACAGGATGTCCGCTGTCTTTGAATCTGATGGATGTATTTTTGAAACTCTAATTTTGGCTTTTTTTTTTTTCTCCTCTTTAGTTGTGTTGATATCTTTATTGTCTAGGTATTTGGTTTTGAAGGAGGGAGATAGGTAATGGATTTTGTGTTTTATGTTGTTAAACTTTCTTTAACAGATAGTTCATAGCTTAGTAAGCATGTAGTGTGTACATGAGAGAGAGAGAGAGAGAAGGAGAGAGTTAGAGGCATGCATGCTGTTGATAAATGCTACATTTGCCAAGTATTTGGAAATTAGCTTTTGTGGTTCTATGAAGTTTAAGTAGACGTATGGGAAGCAGGTAAACAGTGAATTGCAGTTTTTTCACCAGTTTTTTAGTGGTTTTTTAGAGGCTTGACCTTGTAGATTTGTCATTGGCTGATGGTTTTATACTGTGACACAGGTTGGCAAATTTGTCATAAATGGATGCAGATTTTCTGCATAGCTATAAGAATAGTTTGTGGCAAACTGCTTTCTTCATATCTACTCAGAAACTTCAACACCACTCACTAGTTCACGCCTTTTGCCATGGATCTGTGTTGAAATGGATGGTTGACATTCAGCTAACTCTATCGTGCTATTAGGGTGGCTTGAAGTGTTGTAGTCCCAGGTGACTGAAGAGTTTGCTCTGAGATAGGAGTTTTTAAGTTGATTGCTGGAAAAGCAGATGAAAGCATTTAGGAGATGAACCAATATATTCATCAACAGTTTAACTATTTTCTGAATTGTTCTATTTCTGTCTCGTTGTGTATGTGTAACAGCTATCTTCTTTACCTTTATCTTGCCTACTTCCCAAAAATATTTAAGGTTGTCCATAATGTGTTTTTTTTTAATGAAGCTGTTAAAAAAAGAAATATCCCTATTGGTATTTTCTTTCTGTTTTTGTAACTCACAGATAAGTAAGATGCTGGTTGACTCAATAGTATTTTAAGTACATTTCAATAATCTTTCAATAATCTCTTTTTTAAAGAGCAGAATTTCTAGGTTTTATGTTAAGTATGTATTAGATTTAGTTACTGAATAAATGACAAACCGTAAGATCACCTGCTATACCTAAAACCCCCAATCCGTTAGGATGAAATTTGGCTTTATTTAAATGAAATTTATTGTGCCACTTTTTTTTTTTTTTCAGGGTGCCTTCCCAGTGTATAAAAACTTTCTATATGGGGCTTCCAAATATTTTTATTTATGTGGATACTTAGAATAAGTTGCACACAGCTAAGGTCATTGTGGTTTCAGGGAATGATTTGCTGATACTCAGTTATGGTTCTAGTAGCCTGTATTTTTACAATGCTACTTTTATTAGATACTCTAGTCCTCTAAGTTGGCTGGGTTGATACTGGAGAGCCCATGAAGCTGTATTTGTTTTTTTTTGTTTTTTTTTTTTTTTTTAATTACTTTTTATTGAAAACTGCACTGAACGCTAAATGTCCACCTTTACAATAAACAAATACAGTAACGGTAACTCACACTAAAACAAAACATCTGCATTTGCTGTTGGATCCTTTGTAGATTTATTCTTGTGCTATGGTTTTCCTTTTCAGATGTCAGGGATGTAAATTTTGTCTTTTCACCTAAAGTCAATCCATGATATTTAAAACCTCTAGTTTTGTAATTTGGAACTAAGTATATTGTGTTATCTGTACCATGTATGAAATGTAGCATAGTGATTCTAATGGGTAATTATTAATTCTATTCATTTTATATAATGACAGTGCCAAGAATGCCTCTCAAGTAGTTATTCCTTAGTCTTTTTGCTGATATTGAGATAGGTGTGTAATATGTTTCTGCATGTGATATTTTCTACCTCTCTCCTAAGTATATTTTTCTTTAGCATGTTTTTACAAGGTAACAACTTTTTATTATAAGAAGTCAAGGGATTTCTAATATCTTTCTGCTACGTCTGTGATATGATCCCTCAGTAAGTTGTCCTCTCACTGTTGTTTGAATATGTTTTTCTGTATTTGCATGTCGTTAAATAATTCTTGATGACCTTCAGTAGATAATGCAGTTATGTTTTCCAGCTAACTTAGATAGATCTTTGCGTCATCTGCAGAAAGCAAATGATTGATAAATTAATAACTTGTTCTCCTCTTGTCTTGGGTCCATGACCAGTCATATTTACTTTTTGCTTGGTGAACTCAGACCTAAGGCCTGAAGAAATCCTTCTTAATATTGTCCACTTATTTCTATACTGTTTAGTCATATAGCCTTTTCTCTGTTTAGGTATATTAGTTTATATGTCTTTGGTATTACTGTTATTGATAAATCTTAACATTTGAAGAGCTCTCTTTCTTAGACTGTTATCACTTAAAATTTGAGCACATTGTAGCTTTCATGACCTCTAATATTGATATGAAATAAACCCAGCATTTACGCAAAAGACACAATGGAAGGTCTAAACGATGCTGTCACTTAGTTATTTTCTTGTTTCATAAACATTGGATAGCTCTCAATTTACATTCCAAGATAACCCTCAAATATGATTTAATATACTTTTTGTTGAGTGTTGTGTTACATTTTCACCTCTTGTGGCATTATTTATCCTTTCATTATAGTTACCCTGAACATGGTTTTGGGTCCCCTATTTGACTAGAAGTTTTTCGTGGTATTTATTATTTCCTATTTAGTAAAAATTTTCCTCAAAAATTTCTTAAAACATTGTTTTTAAATAAATTATTTCCTCAGTTTCAGAATTTTGTTTTAATTGCAAGGGGAGCTGTTAGGTGGTGTTGAACGGCTCCCGGGCACCTGTGCTCTCTGTGTGCCGGTGCTGCTGAGTGATTGAATGAGTGGATGTCTGCATTGCCAGGTGGTGTTATTCTTCAAATGATTCTATTTTACCAAGTGACGTTTGGATTTACCTAGGTAACCGTAGCTTTAAGAAAAGAAGTGGACACTTTGGATAATTAAGCTAAAAATATCCTAAAAGCATTCTTTTCTTAGTAATACATATTTTTTACTTATAAAAAATTAATTGAGAGAAATGGTAATCATAAGTTCAGTTATTATAGTACAGATGGATAGTTTAATAAAATATTCATAAACATGTATAAAAGGAAGGAAACATGAAAAAGTAAAAAGTTTAATTTTCTTATAAAACACTATGTAAGTGCTTTCTTATAAAACACTATGTAAGTGCTTTTCCCTCCAGGGATCTGAAGACTTGTTAATATTCCTCAGTTTGAAAATAACTAATTTGTTTTATTCTTCAGAGAAGCATGCCGCTAGCTTTCTATTTCAGATAGGAGGTTCATTATTCTGTTTACCTAAGATGTAGAATACGATCAGTTTGGCAGTCATATTCTAAGAGCATTTGAAAATGGACCACTTTATTAGGACTTTGTAAAATATGTCTATAAATATTGGCTGTTCTAGAAGGCTCATCAGGTCATTAAAAACTTCTTTGTGACCCTTTCTTCCTTAAATAGGAAATATCTAAAGAGGCTGACATGAAAAGGGTTTGATCTTTCTGAGTTAACTAAAAATCCCTAAATGTGTTGAATAGTGCTTATGGCACTTCTGTTGAGTTTGCTATTAGAGGGAAATATTGGGCTTTAGATAAAACATATGTGTTTTGGCTCTTTGTGAGAGGAAGGAGGTAGTAAATGCTGGTTGTTCTTTGAAATAGAGGGTGTTAAACAGGATATTGGAAGCCTGAGAAAGAATGGTTGGAAAACTTTTATTACCAAGAATATTCTTTGGGCTTGACTATTAGCAGCAGAGCATGCAGTGTTCTGTCTTTAATTAAAGAAGCATACTCTGTTTGTGGTTTTTTTTTTTTGTTTGTTTGTTTGTTTTTCCTTAATCTTTATCGACACTTATGTTGGTTAGGGGTAAAAGGTCGTGAATTTTGGAAGCATATTTGAATATTGATGACATTAATATGGATGTTCTAAGCATGTAGATTTGATAATACAGTTCCTGTGAATGACTGGAAACTATCGGGAAAAGTTTTTTAACTGGGCTCAGCTTTTTGCTGTTCTCAGTCCAACCCAGCTAGAAACATAAATTGTTAAGACTATCTCAACCTGTTAGTTGGCAGGTTTTGGCAAAAGTTAAAATCTACCAGGTAAGAATTGGATGTATGGCTATTGAATGAAGTATTTCGAAACTTTTTTTTTTTTTTTTTTTTTGAGACGGAGTTTCACTCTTGTTACCCAGGCAGGAGTGCAATGGCGCGATCTTGGCTCACCGCAACCTCCGCCTCCTGGGTTCGGGCAATTCTTCTGCCTCAGCCTCCCAAGTAGCTGGGATCACAGGCATGCGTCACCATGCCCAGCTGAATTTTTGTATTTCCAGTAGAGACAGGGTTTCACCATGTTGACCAGGATGGTCTCGATCTCTTGACCTCGTGATCCACCCGCCTCGGCCTCCCAAAGTACTGGGATTACAGGCATGAGCCACCGCGCCCGGCCTCGAAACATTTTTATTTGAAGTTGATTTAAATGGTTGTCATTAAAAGGTTAAGAGTGGAGCTGTCTTCCATTGATTGATCATTCTCATATCCTTATAAACATTAAAAAAATTGTAAGTTAATGAAGGAAAATCCAGATCTGTCATCAAGCTTATCTCAGTGTTCAGACATGGATGATGCCTGTGTGCAGCTAAAGACTTAAGGTATTTATTATCAGTATTCTCAAAATGTTATTAGGGTATGTTGAGTTTTAGAGTTTCAGAGAAAATACTTTTAAAATGGAAGCCTTCTCTGCCAGAGAGGAAGAGAAGGTTCTCTGAAGGATGCTGCCCTGTCCCTCAGAGCGTCTACAGGTGTACTTTGTCATTTGCATTGTTTCAAACCAAAGGTACAGACACATTTTAATGTCTTGGGGAAGTTTTAACGGTAACATGCAATATTTCAGCTTCTTAGGATTTATCATGTTCTTGAACATAATTGTAATCACTGGTCTGTTCTATGTGGAGATACCAGTTATTTCTGGGTTAAGATTATGAAGAGCATTTCAGGACCTTGCAGGAAAACCTGAATTTAGAAAATGTGATAGTGACTCTAACAGATATTTATTTTCCAAAATGGATTATTTCTTTAGGATGTGATATTCTGTGATTTCATTCCCTAGGATATTTTCATGATTTCAGTAGTCATTTTGAAAATAGAGGATAATGCTTGAACTTGAAGAAGGTGGGAAGTAGGAAGGTATGTCTCTCTCCTTCTTTGAAAACAATCTTCCATTTAAATATTTGTTCTGTAAATGAAAATTCAATAAAACCTCAACAGTTTGGAATTCTTCCAGGAAAAAACAGGCTAAATATATTGGAAAGTGAATAAATTAATATTGAGAAAGAACTGTAGTTTGCTTTTAAAGAATTCAGATGTTTGTGTGCAAAGTGTTTCTAAGTTGACATACTCAGTTCCGTTAAAATTCTAAATTTGTCATAGCAGAGATATTTGCTTAGTAGCAATGCATTGATTTTAAGAATTTGTTTAATTGTTTAAAACACATTTCAACTAAGCATATCCCCTGCAAACTTTTTCATATAATATCCTGAAGAATTCCATTTAAAATATGGGGGAAATGAATTTCAACCCATTTTATAGGACTGTCAGTTAGTTACTAAAAAATTAATGAAGGAGTATGAAGGAGTACTATAAAAAAATAGACATTAGACAAAATTGGAGATTAAGAGAGGCTGAAACATAACTGATTTGCAGGATATTGGTTTTGATAATAGAAGGATAAGGATGATCTGTAGTTGATAAATGAGGCTCATTAAGTAAGGGATGATAAATGCAGATATTCCTGGCTAATAGAGAAGTCAGCATACAAATTTTGCCATAATAAAATGGGGGATGGGTAGGCTTTGACCAGCTTGCAGCTCTTACAGTGACCTCTGTGAGGCCATGGGAGCTCCTCTGTGGTCTGTAGGCCTGGGCCACAGAGGCAGCCTGGACCCCATAGGGCCTCGGGCCAGCAAAAACGGAAGCCAGAGTGGGTCTCTGGGAATCTAGGGCCACCTAGAGCAGAGCATACAAGGAGCTGCCCCATGGTGCAGAGGCAAGGGCAGGAGTGTAGCTCCTGCAAGTGTAAGTTTTTATTTTTTTATGCTAAAAAGAAGAGAAAAAAAAGACTCTAATGTTCTGAGGCCTCTCTTCTCACGCTAGCCTGCACTTCTGGTTTTGGCACGGCAGTGCCTGGCATGTTAGGCTAGATGCCACCATCCTCACCCCCATCCTCCTTCTCCTAGTGCTTCTCCTGGGCGCAGGGATCTGCTGCCTCCAGCTCCTGCAGGCAGTGGCTGGTGTGAGGCGCTGAATGCATTTTACTTTATATTATTCAAGTTAGGTGGGAAATAGCTTTTAATTTACAGATTTTCACTTCGCAGGTAACTCTGAAGGCACACATCTGTTTCATATAATAAGGGATATATAACCAGCAGGAGCTCATAGTAGCATTTGTGGACTGGTTGTTTGCTTTTATGTTTCTTTGGGACTGGAAGTAACTATTTTTAACGTTAACTGTCAGTTCAGGAGAGGAAATAAATACACGTAGAGAAGGTTCTACCTGAGCCAAAATTTCCCATTCTTCCCTCACAATGTAGGATTTTAGAGGTGTCTCTTTTTTTTTTCTCATCTTTTTCTTTTGCCTTCTCTAAATTGTTGTAAAATAACTGAATGGTCTTGTTTTCCTTTGTTTGGGTCAAGAAATTTTAGCTGAAAATTGTTACTGTGTGAAAGAAGATTATTGACTCAACAAGCCTTCAATTTTCCGTGAATAACACTCCCACCCCCTAGCTTCAGGAACATGCCGCGCATGCATTCTATTTTAAAATACAGACTGTAATTTAAAACAGGCATTTTGATGCCCCACTGAACTTTGTTTAAGCCTGGAATAAAAGAGGAGAAACAAGCTTTAAGCCACAAAAAAGTGACTAAGCTTTCTCAACTACTTTTCTTCATAATGCATTCTAAAAAAATTTAAAAAGCTTGTAGGCACTATTGTCTCTTTCCACAGGACCAAAGTTTCACCCAGTTTTAGATTGGGCTATGCAGGTCTTTCTGCTTGGTTCATTGTTGAGATACCATTTGGATTTTCCAGTAAACAGGGTCATATTTGCTGCTGTCTGTGTGTATGGTACATGTTCAGTATATGTGAGAATATTCTAAAATTACATATATAATTTTTAGCATTCATTTACTTATGGATAATATTTTAGAGTTCTCTTGATTTAACCTCATTATTAGACTGGAATGGTATAAATATTTAACTACAGTTTTATTTACCATCAGGTCATCGTAGAAATTGTGATTTGAAAGGAGTTTGTTACTTGCTTTTTTTCTTCCTCACAAAAATGAAAACGAACAGCTTATAATGACGTGAATGGAAGAAACAATGGCTTTACTGTCTTGATAAAATAATATGTTTTGGCTGAGAGACTTGTTCTAATCACCGCACTGAATGCCAGCAGGGCAAGGTCTCAGCTGAGGTTCTGGCCTTGAGCAATGCCATTTCTCAGAGCTTCTGTTTCTTTGAAAAATGAGTAAGTTAGATTTAGGAAACTCTAGCACCTTCTAGCTCCACAGTTTTTCATTAAAAGCCATCTTTGTTAATGTATGAGAGAAAGCACTGATAAAAATGGACTCTTTCTCTTCGTTTGGGAGAAAGTCAGCGGAGTGACTGAAGCGCGGGCACATTGAGATCTCTAGAAACAGCTCCTGTGTGGCGCTTGGTGGCCTCTCTTCCATTCTCCGGTGCCATTTGCTTTTGTAGCAGGGCAAGTTGAACTTGTTGAGGGATTTGGGGCTGCCTTTCTGAGTGTGTAATCTTATTATCAGGACTTCGGAGCACCGCAGACCTTCTGTGGTCTCCCTCTTCTCGTTCATCTCAGAGGTTCCAGAGGTCCCCCTTCCTCTCCTGTGTGATCAGTTTGGGAGCCGTTATGTGGTTGCATATAGGGAAGTCTAGGGAAAAAGAAACTTCATGGAAAAGGAAAGGGGGAGGTAGAAAAACCAACCAACCCAATAAACGAAAAAGCTGCAGGATGCTGCAACCTTTGTGATGCAAAGGCTAATGCCAACAGGATGGGTTTTTGAACCAAGTTGATCATGTGCCAAGTTGCTTTTCATTTCTTGGTGGGGTAAGGAAGGCCCTGCGGGTATGTAACTGAGGTCTTCATTCACCCCCAACCCTCAGGTTTACGTTTGTTATACTATAAAGTCATTGGCAAACGCACTATGCTTCTTCAGCGGAGATTGGTATGAATGGAAGTAGTAGCAACCCAAAGACATGCAAACCGCTGTTTGTCCTGAATGGAACTCAAGCCATTTTCCTGGAGAATTCCCCCTACATGCCTACGTTTTGTGTGTGTTTCTCTCCCTCCCAAACCCCCCTGCTTTTTTTGGAGTGTTTAGAGCTCACTGGTTTTGATCTGGGTAGAGGGATGTGTTACCGTTCTCACTTTGACTTGTTTCTCACTGCTCTTTCCGTCAGGGCACAGAATGGTACATGCAGTGAGGCAGTGGCAGAAGCCACACCTGCTCCTCAGGTGGATGTCCTCTCTGACGCAGGCCAGAGTGAGCCTGGGGACCACCTGGTGCGCTGCGGCTCCTGGCACTTGTGCCTGCATATTGTTTCCTGTTTTTCAGAATTGCCTGACCTGCGTAGGTAGGGATCTCCCCAGGTCTTTCTTGTCCCCATGGCATGAGTAGTCGAGCCATGCAGTGAGTCAGTCCACACCTGGGGAAAATGTGTCGTTGGACTTTTGTAATTATGCTGTATCTGGAGAAAGTTTGGCTCCAGAATGATAACGTAACACTTCATTGGACACCATTTTTAAAAGTCTTATTGTATACAAATGAAAATATTGTCCGGGCACGGTGGCTTACGCCTGTAACCCCAGCACTTTGGGAGGTCGTGGTGGGCAGATCTCTTGAGCCTAGGAGTTTGAGCCCAGCCTGGCCAACATGGTGAAACCCCCTCTTTGCTAAAAATACAAAAATTACTCAGGTGTGGTAGGGAATGCTTGTGGTCTGAACTACTTTGAGGTTGAGGTAGGAGGATGGCTTGAGCCTGGGAGGCTGAGGCTGTAGTGGTCACGCCACTGCACTCCAGCCTAGGCAACAAAAGCAAAGACCCTGTCTCAACATCAACAAAAGTGAAAATATTAGTTAATGGACACTGGCAACTGCTAGTAAAAGAAAAATAATGGGCTGGGTGTGGTGGCTTATGCCTGTAATCCCAGCACTTTGGGAGGCCAAGGTGGGCGGATCAGTTGAAGTCAGGAGGTCAAGACCAGCCTGGCCAACATGGTGAAACCCTGCCTCTACTAAATATACCAAAAAAAAGAAAAAAAAAAAAAAGCCGGGTGCGGTGGTGCATGCCTATAATCCCAGCTGCTCAGGATGCCTGGGCAGGAGAATCTCATGAACTCGGGAGATGGAGGTTGCGGTCAGCTGAGATTGTGCCACTGCAGTTCGGTCTGGGTGACTCTGTCTTTAAAAAAAAAAAACAAAAAACAAAACAGGAAGAAGAATAGATATGCCCATTCGTGAGTGTCCAAGATGTAGGTGTGTGTGTTTTAAAGTTGGGGCTTCCTGACTTCTGTTTGCCTGCCTAAAGCCCCCACTCCATTCTTCCATAGTATTTTGAAAGTCTAGAACTTTCAGGTTACCAAGTGGATTATAACATTCTTTTAACATATGCAAAACCTTCATTTTGGAAATGCTGCCCTGACCCTGGAGGCAGGGACACAACTTGAGAGTGTGAGCTCAGCATAGCTGGGAAACTGGTGGGAGTGCAGAGGAAGAAAATTCTTGGAGTAAAGGGAGGAAGGGCACAAGGGAGGGACGATAGATGCTTTTGAGGTTTTTAATCTGTGTGACCAGGATGTGTTGGTAGCGTTGCTGACAAACATAGGGAAACAAACGGTAGTGGGAAGAGAAGAGATACCCAGAGATTTTTATGAGAGTAAAGCAAGTCCTGAGTAACTGTGCTCAAACCCTGTAACACCTAAAAGGAAGCAACTCATCTTTTCTACTAAAGCCTTGTTTTTTATATAGTTATTTATATGAGAAGTAAAGCATTTACTTATATGAGAAGTAAAACATTGTCGTAGAATTAATGTTGAAAGAATGGTGGCATTGGCTATGACATTGCATTTCATTTAAATTTTTGGAGATGATTTGAAGGGTATTGTAGAAGAGTGTGTATAAACAACTCAACACGTCTTCCCAGAGTGTGTCTAACTCTAACTGGAGCTAGGGCAAGGGCACAGTCACACACACAAAGAAACTATATAGTTCACTTGGCACTCAGGCTAGTCGTATTTTCTTTTGCTTTTAGGATAGTGCAGTAAGATTCTATCCAAATAGGTTCCTCTCCTTGGGTAGAGACAGATTACTTTGTATTACTTTGTTTGATATACTTTCGAAAGTATTAAGAAATACATTCTTATTTCCGTTCCTTTTGGAGTTATATTTCTTAGTTTAATTTATCTCATTATTAATTCCTCCTTCTCTGAAACTTTTTGGGGTATAGGTATTATGGCATCGTGTACAAATTTAATGCCTTTACATGTTTTTTTCTTTTTGTGGGTGTAGGGTGTGTGAGTATGGGACGGTCGGGGGAGGGGCTGGCTTTAATTCAAAGATGCCCTCTTTTATTTTGTAGAAATGGGTTACCACTTTGAGCACCATGAGATTCTGATACATTTGGATCCTAGCAGAGGAAATGGGATTTTAGAAAATTACTCTGAATTCTAAAGGGCTACTTAAAAAATACACACACACACACACACACACACACACACACACACACACACATCAAGCCCTTTCCCCTCTTTTTTCTTCAATTTTAAAAAGTACTGCCATTTTACTCCAGGGAATGACAAAAAAAGAGCAAAGGTTTTGCTTCAGGGATGAAGAGAAAAACTTTTGGCTTAATTTGTTATAAACATTTTTTTTTTTTTTTGGGTGTAAACTAAAGATGAAACATATTACATCTGCTGAGGGCAATTAATGAAACAAGAAAAGTTAATATTAACGATTTCTTAACATGCATGTATTTTTATGTATTTAATTTGACTTGGATTTTTTTTGAGCTGTAGTTTCCATCTGTGAAAATAAGGACTCCAAAATGGCAGGACACCTGGACAGTGGTAGAATAGTGGTCAGCCTAGAGCTTGTTCCAGCCAAGACGGCGGCTCCTTTAGGCACCTGCTCCTGAGTGTGGTGGTACCATGGCGTCCAGTAAACTTTTTCAAAGCTTAAACAGTCTCTCCTTTGAAATATAAAACTATTTTGCCAATTTTGATTAAAGTTAGGAATAAATACAAATGTTCTTGAGTAAATACAAATGTGGTCAAATTTCCCCAAATGTGTTTGCTTTTCATAGTTGCTGCGTTAATTTCTTTATTTCTATTTAGTATTTTTTTTGAGAGAGAGTCTTGCTGTGTCATCTACACTGGAGTGCAGGGGCGTCATCATAGCCTTGAACGCCTGGGCTCAAGTGATTCATTCTTTGGCCTTGGCCTCCCGAGTAGCTGGGACTATAGGCATGTGTCACTACGCCTGGCTAGTTTTTAAATTTCTTGTAGATAAAGGGGGAGGGGATGAGAAGGTGGTGTTTTCACTCTTTGCCAGGCTGGTGTTGAACTCCTGGCCTCATGTGATCTTCCTGTCTCTGCCTCCCAAGTGCTGGAATTGCAGATGTGAGCCACAGTGCCCAGCCCCAGTTGCTCCATTTATGTTTTTCTTTAGCCAACATACCTTAATGTTGACGTCCTCAATTAAGATGCAATATCTTGTCTTTTCTGCACCTCAATTATGCAGAAAAATTCAGTTATGTTTAATAATCATTTATTGATTGTGTCCTATGTCTAAGATTTTGTATTAGATGTAATAATAATAAAAGAAAAATAAATAAAAATTCAAATTATTTCACTGGCTTATTAATATTTGTTCTTTGCCATAACACATCAGGAATAAGAAAAGAACTCAGCAGAAAATACCTACTTTAGTGATGCTGGTTACTGAAAATAACATCTTTCTTCATTTTATCTTCAGAGAACCACATCCATGTAGTTGCAGAATTCTTACTTTCAGCACATATAATTTCACAGAAGTGTTTTGCCATCTTGTGGAAATCTTGACTATTTGGAAGTTTAAGAGCAGCAGTGGCTATGACAGAACTGTGGTCATAGATTTTTATACAAGGTTCAGGTGGCATTGCGTCGCGTGTTATCGGTGCTGGTGGTTTCAGAGCAGGAGAACACTGCCTCCCAAGTCTCCCAACACTTTTTCGAAAACCTGTTGTGGGAGAATAACATTTATGCTGGCTTTCTTGAAGGGTTTCATGAGGATTTTGTTATTTTTACTACTTTTTTGGTGATTTAATTGGCATTTTTGTTGTATGGGGATAAAAACATCTTTGATATAATTCTGGCCTGTTTGGGAGTATCAGATTTATAAAAGTATATCTAAATATACATGAAGTTGTTGACAAGGCGCATTTCACACTTGATTGAGTTTTATAGCCTGGATACTCCACCTTGAGTCCTTTGAACATGCATAAGATCCAAGGTGCATAAACCTTGGGCAGTGCCTACCACATACACAAGTGTCCAGTGAATGTCAGTTTCTTGCCCTTTCTTTGCCCTCTTCCTTTTGTGAAATGATATTTGGCTTCTGGGGCCTGTGAGGGCTGCTGGGGCACCACACTTCCCTGAGATTCAGTATTCCTTTCCTGTAAGCAAGGAACCAGAACAGGTGGCTGACTCTTTTCTAAATCTGATCCCGGCACTCAGCCTGTGACTTCAGCCATGAATCCCGATATTGCAGTCCTCTTTGGATGCAGAGAATGTTGCTGTAAATGCCACTGGGGTTCTTCTGCATCCATTTTGTTTCATGTTCCTCAGTTTTATGTTTTTTATATTTTATCAGTTTTTATTTACCCCTGCACAGAAGAACACAAGAGAAAACTGCATTAATATGCACTGTGTTTTTAAGAATTTTTCCAATATTGTGCTGCCATCTTTGGTTTGTTGAGTTACCAAAGACTAACCTATGGGGACGAGTGAAGATGAAAGGGGGAAATCCTCTAGGTTTTAATACATTTTAATTAATTATTCCTAACAAGCGAATTATTTCTAACTCAGGAATTATTTCTAAGTTGTTAGGAATCATTACAGGTGTCTAGTTTAGACAATTAAAATATGTTGATAATCTGGAAATGTGATGCTAGTGACTAGTGTTAGATTGATCTGCAGCTCAGCTTTATCCTCAGAGTCGGATGGTAGCATAGTACCTGCGGTGATTGGGGTTCACCCTCCCTCTCTCATTTCAGCTCGTGGTATTACTAGTGAGTAGCAAGATCACCTAAGAGAAGGGAAAAGCAAAGGCATGGGTATGGATCTACTTGGTTTGTGGCAAATCTGCTTTAGGTAAACTCCTTAGATTGCTCAAAGAGTTTTCAGAGTTTTGATACAAACATCGTATGAGTGTAATAGGAGCATCCAGCCATGAAGGATAGCACAAGTCTTTAGTGGAAGACCAAGGATGGTGAATCAGGTAGTGTCACTAAATACACTTTTAAGCCAAATACTTAATGTTGGTTGAATCTTTATTAAAAATATTATATAGATCTGTGTATATACATGGAGCAGTAAGAGAAGGGGGCATGCCCAAATAAGTACATTAATATAGGAAATACACCTTTTTGAATTCTGTCATTTTCTGTTCCAGTTGATTAGATGGCATTAAATTAATATGTTGTTGCGAGCTAGGTGGCATTTTGCAGGGGGTAACATCTTGAAAGTTGTCCTGGTTTTTTAGCGCTGCTCTTTCAGAGTTTTATTTATTGAAGTTTAAAGTATTCATAAGACCCAGTGGTAACTGGTGAACAGGTACCTGGGGAAGTTATAGAGGAAGGACCATGACATTACAGTTGCAAATTAGATTAATGCAGTTTCCTTTTTCCCAGCATGTTTATTGATTGTCCTGTTATATCCCTTCTATATCATACTATTACCAGCTTAACGTGTGAATTTACCTACAAGCCTAATTTCTCATTAAAACAATAAAAATATATGAAGTATAATATAATTGATGTAATTTAGCCTCCATTAGTCCCTAATGACTTTTTAAAAATGCTATGGTATTATAATATAAAGTGTGATCCAGATACTCTTATAACTTAATGATTAAAATTTAAGAATTAATTTCTTTAAAAAAGTGTTTAAAAATAGCTTGGATGAGGTATTCTTTCAACATATGTCCCTGAAAATTATAAATCAATGGTTTATTTTTAAATACACGAATGACCGGTTTTAACTGAAAGAGTTCCGGTGTGGTAGAACGTTTCAGGTTCTGTGGTGTTTTTATACAGAATATATAACCCTTATGCTTCCAAAAAGGATTTGAGCTGATGTACAGTAAAATGTTTGTATAAACAAAGACAGCTCCAAGCAGATTACAAATTCTAAAAAAAAGTTTGGAAAAGAGAGAAGCAAACGAACCATAATATAATGCAGTTACTGATGAATAACGATTAAATTTAAGGCTGCATTCCTGACTACCAATGTAAAGGGGAAAAATTGGGATTACATAATGATTAATATAAAGTGAAACACTTCGGTTCTTAAGGATGGTATATTATTTTTCTATTATTATTTTGTAAAAGGAAATATTTTATAAAGGAATATATGCTCCTGTGAAAACAGGGCATAATGATGCCAAAATGTGGGTTTTTAATATAGTGCTAAAAAAGTGGTTTCATATTTTTTGGGAAAATTCTCAAAGGCCTAAATTAGGTGTCATGTCACATAAATGATTAATTGGCTATTTTTGCTGGAACTTGCTTAACTACTTTGTTAGTCTCTTCAAAGAAGGAGCTTGTTGACCAGTTTTTATTTCACAGTAATTCAAAAAAATAATTATTTTATAGGCATCAAATATATAGCAAGGCGGAAACCCATTTAGTCAGGAAAGAGTTGAATTTTCAAGAGAGTGTTTTTTATAAACACAAGTCTTTAGTGGAAGACCAAGGATGGTGAATCAGGTAGTATCACTATATACACTTTTAAGCCAAATACTTAATGTTGGTTGAATCTTTATGTAAAATATTATATAGGTTTGTGTATACACATGGGGGAGTAAGAAAAGAAAAGTAAGTGCTTTTCTTTGTTTCGAGGGATTAGGTGTGTGGGAGACGTTTGTAATATGGCTTGTTTTCCTGGGAGAACGTTGCTGATCCTTGGGTTTTAAGATGAGGGCTCAAGATTCATTGATGAGACTAGTGATGGCCTAAATTTTACGGAACAAACATGCCACTAATAACTTAATAGTTATAATGATAACAGTTTATATCTGTGGCTCAATTTGTGTGCTTTATTTTTCTTGAATTTCTTGACTTGAATATGTTATAAGATTGGAGCTGCGTTCCTAAGGAGTAACATGGAACTCCGTCATGGTCCAGCCCCAGAAGAGGGCCAGCGGGGGGGCGGGGGTGACACCGAGACCGGCGTGATTTCCCCACCCCGCACCCCCCGTGGCTGGTTATGGGAAGAAGCTCGGGCTGCGGTGGCTCCCGTGTATTTTGGTTGCTCAGAGTGGGTGGGGTGTGGGCAGCAGGCCAGTGAGCAGCGGGGGCAGGGATCTTGATACTGGCCCTGGTTGGACTCCACACCCTTCTGGCTATTCATCAGCTTTTGGGAGTGGGGAGCAGGGTCTCTTGAAAGAGGCAGCTGTGTCATGCTCCTGTTGTTGTAAGGGAACTAGAAATTTTTGAGCCCAAAACCATACAAGAGAAATCAGCAGAAAGAGAATTTAATATATATATTTATTCTCGTAAAACAACAATATTGTAGTAAAACTGCACCTGTGTGTGTTTGTTGGCCAGGCTAGTCATTTATGACTTCCTTCGAGTAAGCAAAAATCCTAGGAGTCTGGCAGTTCTTCCTTGTAGAGACTCTTCAAGGAGACTTTAGCTCCAGCTTTATTCTGTTGTATTTCATTACCTCTGGGAAAATTACTTGCTGTGCATTTTGTGGTGTTCTCAACCTAACTCCAGGGCTAGTGCTTTTAAAATCTGGTCAACTTTGTAATTGCGAAACAGCACTGTGTCAGCTTTATGCACTATTTTTTTTTTTAAGACACAAAAACTTACAAATTGGCAAATTGTTTTTCAGTGTTTCCCCCCTCACAGGGCTTTAAAAATATCTTGAGTATGTTGGGGTTAGATTGGGTGACTGGAAAGCAAAGCTCCAAGCACTAGGACAGCTGGTCTCTCTGCAGCTTCAACTCAGGGACCGACTCGGCCCCCTTAGCCGGCTACTGGTGCTGAAAACGGTTTTTGAGAAACGCCAGAGTTTCACAAATATAGAAGTAGCAGTTATAGAGGTGGTTTTGTAAGTCCCTTGGAACATTCGTGCAAGTCTGCAGTCACTCTTAATTTGAATGAGAAAGAAGACGGTAGAAACTATTTTTATTTTCTCCTGGGAGCCAGAGAAAAGGAAGGCAGAACTCTGTACTATGTAATTTTAAAAAAAGGAAAAAATCGGACTCCATTGAGATTCTTTCTTGTTTACTTTTTGTTCTACTCTTGCTGTCTCCTAGTGCGTTTGACTAATGTAAGTCTTCCCCCAGGTCTATGAGACTATGTGGTACCGTCCGCCTCATAACCTTCCTGGATATTTTTATAATTTATCATCAGCTGACACTGCCTGGGTAGAATATTCTTACCACTCCCTCTGGCTGCTGGAAGTCTGAAATTACATCTTTGTCTTTGAAGTCAGGCATACTGTTAGCGTTGCCATGGTGACAGGGTGGGTAATGGCCTCCACAGACAGGAGATTGGTATTTAGCGTTTAAGCACTGCTGTACACAAGGCCTTGGTTTTTAGAGTGGTTACTGAACTATCCCCTTTTAGTAAATGTTTAAAAATTACATTTTTACATGGTCTTACTAGATTAATAGTCATGGTTTATTTCATTTTAACTGCAAGGATAAAAGCATTATTCCATTAAATGGGCAGCTTTTTTTCTCTTTTGGTTTATGCATTATTAACACAGGCTTTCCTGTTTTGCTTGTAACATTTTATAGGCTTTCAGACATGCAGTCAGATTTGCTCTGTTGCTCCTTTATTTTTTGGACTTAACCCATTATCTGCTTGATTTTGGACAATTTCAGAGGAGACAAAGTGCCAAGGAACTAAGCTTTTAAAATATTAAAAATGCAGTTGTTTTTTAAAAAATGTATATGTGATCATGTTGATTGAGATGTTTCTTTGATTTCAAGTTTCTAGTCAGCCCCTTTCCTGAACTAGACCCTCACACGCGATGTTGAAGGAAAGACAGTCTACGGTTGTGGAGAACTGTTGGACATTTTGAAAATGTTTTAGTTGATGTAACTTTAGAAGCAATATGCTCTGACATAGTCAACCTATGTGGACAGACCATTTTCACACACATACATAGGGTTTTTTTTTTTTTTTTTTTTTTTTTTTTTCTGATTTATGATTATTTTGTCTTTAGAATAAAGGTGATTCTTAATAGTTTGTGTAGTATATACAGGTCCCTGTCTATCTGATATATAAACTGCTACTAAAACATCATTTTTAATGTCTTGTGATATGGAATTTATTACTTTATGAGGTATTTTATTTGCGATAATTTAAATTGTTAAGGAAGTTTTTCCTTATATTAACTTGAAATGTTTTTTTTTCCCCTTAATCCTGGTTCTACTTCTGCCTTCTTAAACCACACAAGGTCAATCTAAATCCTTCTATATGAGGGCTGTTCACATATTTGAAGGTAGTTTTCGTTTACTTGAATTTCCTCTGGGCTATTAATAGTTACTTTATCTTCCCCACTATGTGCTCTCAAGTTCCCCTTGCACCCTATTCTTAATTCCTTAATGAGCTTTGTTTTTGCAGAAGCACTTCTAAATGTGATATCCACAACCAAAGGGAAGGCTCCAAAGGCATGGCTGGAGGAGGCCACCTGCCCGCTTTGTTGGGGGCTGTCACTCTGCCATGTATCAGAGGCGGCAAGGGCTGCTGGGCTTGGCGGCAGCTGGGGCCCACTCTTGCCACCGTGATGGGGCTGCTCTTAAGGACACATCTCATCCATCCTGCACCTGAGCTCCAGCGCGCAGTGACCCTTCCTGGCTGCTGTCGGACTGGGTCGGGCTGTTGTTCAAGCTTGCTCATGTGTGTTAGGATCCTGAATCTGGCATCTATTGTGTTTAGTATAATTCCTAGCTTTGTGTCCTCTCTAAATTTATATCTCTTGATAGCTGTTAGTGTAGAAAGTTGTACAGGCCAAATCCAGAGCTTTCTGACTCTCTGGTTGTTGCCATTCATGCAGGTATAATAAACGTGGAGCTGCTGCATGTTCCAGCATACATCACACATTAACCGCAATCCTGTCCTAGAGACTTTATCTGAGGCTGGATGGCAATCCAGAACAGCTGGGACCATAGTTGTTTCTGTACATGTTACAGTGCTGTCTTCCAGAATGACTTATTGTGGATTTTATATGACTTCTGATGACATAACACATATAAAGCCTCTGTAATAATTGAAAGTTTTACTTAATTTGCTATTAAGCTCATTTTATCTTCATTGAATTTTCTGTATGAGAGAAGAAAATCTACCTTTTAAGCTAGTTCACCTTGCCACCTGAGTAATACACCTCAGCTCCTTCCCTGTGTCTAGGAAGAACAGCCAAGATACACATCAAGAAAAGGTAGGAGAACCCGTGCCCATCTCCAGAGGGGCCCGAGAAACAGAGCTGAGTGTCACAAGTCCAAGGCAGAAGGTACTCCCTCTGGACTTGGGATCTTAGGAATGAAGCAGCCCCATTTGAGGGGCCTCAGATTTTAGGGAAGAGGGCTGTTGGTGTCAGAAGCCCTATCCGGTTAGGATGGTGGCTGGAGGCTGGAGGTGGTGGAAACAGTGCCTGCTCTCTTTCCTTACCTTCCTGTGTTCTGTGTATCTGCCAAGTGCCCTCTGCTTTGCTTTTTACCACCAACTGCTTGACAGCCATCCAGGATAAAGCTGACCTAGTCTTTTCTGGGGATGTAAAGCTTGGGGAAGACATACACTGGTGGCCTGGCTCTGGGGACAAGAGCAGGATGCCCGCTTCTGGAGTGCAAAGGGGCTGCCTCTAGCAGGGGAAGGAAGTGGGAGGTAAGTGGGCCACTCAGAAAAGACATTCTTTCTTGAATGAGTCCCAGGTTGTTTTGTGAATTCATGGAGGCTGGCCCATAATTTCCACTTGGACTTGTCCTAAACTCTTCCGCTTCTTACCCTACCCTTCTCCCAGAAGCCAGGACTCACTGAGTTCTGGGCATGGGAACCTGGGAGGCAGAGCACTTACAAATGAAAATTTGTCAATAAGTTTTATAGACTGGAAAAAAATGGCTTCTGACCAGTGCTGGTGGCAGTGGAGTGGCAGGTAAGAAAAAGTCGTCTGAAGGTGGCCTCTAGGGACAGCAGTGCTTTCTGTGGTCAGTCCGCAGGCCCTTTGCTGGGTCACCATGGAGGCTTCTTTAACCAGCCTGCAGTTTGGGCATGAGTTTGGGGTGAAGGGTGGGTGATAGCTTTTTATGCCACTGAAATCTTAATGAGATTTCCATTAAATGTATTTAGCATCTCCCTCCACAAGGAAAAACATATGAGTGAATTTTGTTGATAGCATGTGTAGCAGGCAGGATGTTACAGGGACTCTGGCATATTCTGGATCAGCTCTGTCCAGTAGAACTTTCTGCAGTGATGAAAATACTCCCTATCTGTGCTGTCCAGTATGTTAGCCTCCTGCCATATGTTGTTACATACTACCTGAAATGTGGCTAGCTGGAGGAATTTTACATTTTAGTTAAATTTAAATAGCCTCATGTGGCTAGTGCTGACCATACTGGACAGTGCAATTCTAGATTATGGATCTCATATGGTCAGGATCTTATTATATTTAGACTGAATTTGGTGAAAATAACAATGTGCTTACATTAAGGCTCTCAAATTCTTGACATACAAGTTACTGATTTGTATGTATTCTGAGCTGGCGTTTGAACTTACCTCCCTTATGCAAGGGTACAAGAGATTGAAGGAACAAATATATTTTAGATGTAGAGTTTATCTGTTGCAGGGTTTGAGATGTAAGCTGGAAACCAAGACAGGAGTAAGAATGGCATACTCAGTGAATGAGTGCTGTGCACTGGGGTGCTGATTTACAGTGACAAATCCACCGTGGCCCCTGTCGTTCTCCTTGCCTGTTTCTCTGGGTTTTCATTTATCTGTATTTATTTTATTGGAAACAGTTACTACAGAGTTGAGTACCTTAGAGATCCCTTGTGGACATCCCCACTTCCCTCCCACATACACACCAATATCAGTGTCAGCTTCAGCTAGTAGGATGGTGCAGACTCAAGGTCACACAGAGCTGTGACCCACAGAAGCAAAGTGGCAGGCTGAGTTCCAGGGTTTTGGCTGCCAGCACCACTGTGGAGGTTGAAGAAGCCGGAGCTTTAGGATATGGAGTGGCATCTTGCTTACACCTTAGGTGGCATCTGATAAATAGATTAGGGTTGATTTGGACCCTATGGTTTGGTAAATAATGTCCCTTGAATGTATATAAATGATGTCCATTGATATTTAAGATATGTTTCTTTCTGTTTAATTGTAAAGGGCATCGGGAAGTCTTTTCTCCCATGAGTCTCAAATAATTTCTTTTTTTTTTTTTTTTTTTTGAGATGGAGTCTCACCTGTCGCCAGGCTGGAGTGCAGTGATACAATCTCGGCACATTGCAACCTCTGCCTCCTGGGTTTAAGCAATTCTCCTGCCTCAGCCTCCCGAGTAGCTGGGACCACAGGCATGCACCACCATGCCCGGCTAATTTTTGTATTTTTGGTAGAGACGGGATTTCACCATGTTAGCCAGGATGGTCTTGATCTCTTGCCCTTGTGATCCACCCGCCTCGGCCTCACAAAGTGCTGGGATTACAAACGTGAGCCATTGTGCCCGACCGAGTCTCAAATAATTTCATAGTTAGAATTTGCTAATTTCAGGCCAGCCTAGGGCTTTTCATGATTCTCGCTTAGGGCTGGTATCCTCCTTTGCTAGATGAGTAGAGGCTCTGCTGATGGAGATAATGATGTCAGGATGCCCGTGTGTTGAGTCCATCTTGCTGCCTCTTCCAAGCCCCCAGGACAGCTGGAGTTCTGTGTCTTGCTAGGGAGTCTGTTAGGTGGTGTAGCCTTCTCATACTTGAGAGCAGCCACTTCATTCACTTTTTTAGTGCTCTGCGTGTTTAGAATTTTCATAAGAACGGCATTTTACATTCAGTATAATGTAGTTGGGTAGCTTGAATAATATGTTCCAGGATTTCTGATTCATTTGTCACCCGCCTTCCAAACTCAGCTTTGGCTTGTTGTCCACATCCATCTCATTGCACACTGCAGTCTGCTGTTTGTAGTCCAGTCCACGTGTTCTGGCTCTGTGTCCTGATATCAGGAGCTTAAAGACTAACTTCTGTCCTCATAGTCACAGCCCCACACCTGGGAACCGTTGATCTCTGTTTCCCCTACCCTCTTTAAAAAGAAAGAAAAACACTAGGAATGAGTAATACTGATTTCTCAGTGTTTGATTCTGTGGCGTACCGTACACTTCAGCAGCAAAAGTAGATGGATGGGTTATTATTGCTAGTTGTTCTTACTCACTCAGTCTATAAACCTAATTCGTTTTATTTATGATGGGAGAAGGGGAATTTATGAATTCATTTTGTTGAGCAATTCTTGAGCCTTTGTAGTGTGCTGTTACGATGGATACATTCCTGGTTTGAGGAAATACAGAGTCCCTGAGATTGTGGAACGCTTTTCAGCAAATACATTTTGTTGCAGTATACATTTACCCATCTTATTGAAGAACATTTGAATGTTCTCCAAATGCCTTAAGTATTTCTTTTGGATAATTATTATTTTTAATTATAGTCTGGATTTCTCTTTACTCTTTTGTGAAATAGTCTTCCCCCTCCCTTTTGGAAAAGTCAGTAATCTGGGTAATTTCTGCTAAAAAAGCTCTATTAAAAGCAAGGGGTGTTTGTAGTCCAGTTAATGAAGCAAAGCAAAAAAAGATGATGAGGCCAGGAACGGGAGTTAGTTTACTAATGAAACAAGGTAGTTTTAAAGGTAAGGAAAAATAAAGGAGCCCTTTTCTATTCTTTCAATCTAGTCATTACCTGGGATTTTTAGTTGAGTAAAATCATTAACTACTTATCCGTGCCTCAACCTAAACACCAAACACCTAAGACTATTTAATTACCATACTTTTGTTAATAAGATTACAGGAAAATTATTAAATGAGTCTGTGGGACTTGCCTAGAAAAGATGCAATGCAAATGAAATGTTTTCCTCTGTTGGGAAGAACACTTGGCTTGTGTTCTTTTTTAACGGTTGAGTGTAGTATCATTCTGTTTATGAAGGGTGAGTGTGGGAAAATTATTTACAGTCATCAGTATCCACAGGGAATTGGTTCTGGGACCCCCACAGATACCATAATCGTAGATGCTTCAGTTCTTTACATACAAGGTAGTAGTTGTAAGTAACCTGCCATCCTCCCGCATACTTTGAATCGTCTCTAGATTCCTCATAACTAATACAAAGTAAATGCTTTGTGAATAGTTGTTTTATTTTGTTTTTAATTTGGATTATTTTTACTGCTTTTCCTCCCCAGATTTTTCATCTGCCATTGGTACAGTCTGCCAACGCAGAACCCCTGGATAGGGATTTTGAACAAATTTTGAACAGAATTTGTACCTCATTCTGTTCAAAATGTCTTGCTTAATTTGGGTTGATTGTTACAGTGTGTAGGGTTTTGTACTTATAATATCTTAAAAGGAGCGTTGTAGTATAGTGTAGTACTACTTTTGTTCATGTATTATTAAAATATTTTAAATAAAATTTATGAGAAATCTTTAGAAAGTGTGACAGTTATAAAGGTTGAATTGTCTGATTATATCATTTGAGTCAGACTCTTTTTAAAATATATAGCCAGTTTTAAAAATAGATTCTTCCCCATCTCGCTTGGGTAAATAAATAAAGCATAGGCCACCATCCCCTCCTGCCGTTGGATCCATGGTGGCAGGCAGGAGGTCTACACACCAGGCTGCACTTTCTGGCTTGCTGTGTGGCTGCACTTCTGTGCTGGTGAAATTTTGAGTCAATATTTGAAGATCGTCATCGTCTTTGTCGTCTTCATCATCATCTCCTCCTCCTTCCCCCTCCTCTTCCCTCCCTCCTCCCTCCTCCTCCCCCCCTCCTCCTTTTCTTTCTCCTTCTCCTTCTTTCTCCTTCTCCTCCTCCTTATCCTTTTCCCTCCCTGCCCCCTTTTTTTTGAGATGGAGTCTTGCGGTGTCACCCAGGCTGGGGTGCAATGGCACCTTCTCTGCTCACTGCAACCTCCGCCTCCCAGGTTGAAGTGATTCTTCTTCTTCAACCTCCTGAGTAGCTGGGATTACAGGCACATGCCACCACGCCCAGCTAATTTTTGTATTTTTAGCAGACACGTGGTTTCACCATGTTGGTCAGGCTGGTCTTGAACTCCTGACCTCGTGATCTGCCCGCCTTGGCCTCCCAAAGTGCTGGGATTACAGGTGTGAGCCACTGCACCCAGCCTGTTGGCCACTTCTTAATTCAACCCACAACCAAAACAAAACATAAATTTTTGTGTTGTGATGGGGAATTGGCCTGTGTAAATGTGTGCTGAGGCATCTGTTTGATGGATGTCCTTATTCAGTCATAGTGCATTTCTGTATACATTGATATAATGGAATTATTGTCCTTGAAATAATGTATTCCAATTTATAGTAAAATAAAAGTATATTTTCATTTAGAAATTAATTTAACCAGTAAAAAATAATGTGCATAAACTTTACTTTTGACAAAGTATTGGCCTTAAAAGGACTATTTTTGTTGATGTATTTATTTTGTCTGTGTGTTTAGTTTGAATGGTTTTGGGTATACATTCCTTTGAGTTTTCATGGTGCAGTTATTTGCTAGAGTTTTCAAAATTCAGGCAACAATTTCACTACTTGTCTTTGCACTTCATTTTTATGTACTTAAAGGGCAGTTCTAAAGTGAGAGAGAACCCCAAGATATTCTCTGGAATAAAAAACAACTGGTAAACTAGAATATGATTCAGATGGAGGAAAGCCACAGGGTTTTAAAATTACAGGCACATAGCACTTTATTTTTTTAAGGCATGAAGTTAGAGAGATGATTTTGTTGAGTAAAGAGCCGATTATCCCCTGTGCATTTTATGAAATATAATCCTAGGAAGTGTTTTCCTCTCTAGTTAGGGTACCATTTAAAAAAAAAAAACCAATGCAAAGTGGTCCACCTTTCTACTTTTTTAAAAAGGAAAAAATCATTGTAAAATGGAACATTGATTCTAAATTTGAAGATTTATGTGTTCCCACAGAAAAGGAAAGAAATCACCCTCTTAGGAAACAAACAAACCCCAAACCTCTAACCTAAACCCTAGAGCTTTTGTGGAGACAGACGCTGCTTACTCCAGAAAGACGGGTGCAGCTCAGCGTCCCTAACACTCTGGGTGTGGGTGCTCTGCGGCAGAGTGCCCAGGACACGGGCTGCTTCGTGGAGACCCATCCTGCAGCACTCTCTGTGTTTAGGGAACTTTCTCTGTCAGATACAGGCCTCCGTGCGGAAATGATACTTTGAAAATGTGACATTATTCCACACAACTTTGAGGTGTGTAATTTTGGAGAGTAAAATGAAAGAAGTCACCAGTCAGGCTGTTCAGGAGGTGGGAAAATGCCGGCGATGCTGTGGCAATAGCCTCGGTTCATAGCCTCCAGCCCTGCCAGCAGCAACTTGCTGGCTGGCGCCGGGTCCTCTTCCAGGTCCCCTGTGTTGGGCGAGCAGGACTGTCAGGTGGGCAGGGGCTCTCTGTTCACCTGACCTTGGACCCTGTCTCCATTCGTGTGACTTCTTGGTGGACGCCTGGTGGTCCCTAGCAGCACTGGGAGTATTTGAAAACTAGGCCAGAAGGGCAGGGTCGCTGTGTGAGCCGCCCTTACCTCCTGTTGAATGTGAAATTGATACAGAGGTGGGATGTGCTTGTTGTTTCTTGAAGGACAAATAAATGGGCACACAGGGCTGGGAACAACTCTTGTCTGATCTTGTTTATGATTAATGTTTTTTTTACTAGGGAGAATATTTTTATTTTTTTGTTTACTGAGGAATATATTTTTAAAAAGAAAACTTGTAGTCTCTGTATTTCAAAATAAAGAAACATCATGTTGGGGTGGAGAGCAGCCTGCCACTTCTAATCTCTTATAAGTCTATTTCACCATACAACTGACCCGAGTTGTACTAGAAAGAATGGACTGATTTCTCTGATAGAATAATTTTTCATATACACAAATACTCTTAAAAATACTATAAAAGATAAATGATTATTTGGCAGTATTTTCCTCTTTTGCCTTTAATGTCTTTAAACAGTTATTTCTAAAAACTTGTGTTATAAAATTTTATTTTTTCATTTTAGGAACAAGTTTTTCAGATGTCTGTGCCTGTGTCTATTTCTTTTCCTTTCTTTTTTTCGGGGTGTGGGGTGGGATGTGGGGGAGACAGGGTCTGGCTCTGCCACCCAGGCTGGAGTGCAGTAGCACAATCATAGCTCACCACAGCCTTGACTTCCTGGGATCAAGCGATCCTCCCACCTCAACCACCCAAATAGCTGGGACTACAGGCAGGCACCACCACTGCCAGCTAATTTTTTGTAGTTTTAGTAGAGATGGGATCTTCCCATGTTGCCAGGCTGAACTCCTGCACTCAAGTGATCCTCCCGCCTTGACCTCCCAAAGTGCGGGGATTACAGGTGTGAACCACCACACCTGGCCAATTTCTTTTTCTATCTTCTTCGGCTTACTGCAACTTCTGCCTCCCCGGTTCAAGCGATTCCCCTGCCTCAGCCTTCCGAGTAGCTGGGACTACAAGTGTGTGCCGCCACGTCCAGCTAATTTTTTTCTTTTTGTATTTTAGTAAATACAGGGTTTTACCGTGTTTTCCAGGATGGTCTCCATCTCCTGACCTCCTGATCCACTGACCTCAGCCTCCCAAAGTGCTGGGATTACAGGTGTGAGCCACTGTGTCTGGCCTGAGTTTCTTTAGAAGTATTATGTAGTTAGTTTTAGTTTATTTTGGTAGGCTCTGGTTAGTTTAGAAGGTTTAAAAGTCACTCTGTGTTTTGCCTGCACTGACTGTATTTATTTGTGTTGCATTTTTGCATCAAGTAATGAGTTTAGAGTTAGATTAGGAAATAAGAAAGAAATCTGCTCATGGTTAAAAGTTTTCTCATTTTAAATATCGCTCTACTGGTTACCCTAATCACATGGTTAATATATTCATTGTAAAGTTGAGAAGATTACTGTTTTCTCTATCTTCCTTTTTTTTCCTGTGTGTATTCATGTATAATATCTTTTAGAAGAACGGTCGTTTCTATATACTGTTTTTATCTACTTGGAAAATTTAACGTAATTTCTTGTCAAATACAGTTGTGTGTGTCATTTTAAATGATTGCATAGCATTCATATGGAATAAGCCTGTTTAAGAAAATATTAAACAATCTAAATAGACTGTATACCCAAGCTTTGCTTAATTTAGTTGTCTTTTTTGTTATATTAATCTTTAATGTTCAGAATGATACTTAGGCATTTAAAAAATTCTAAGTAGTATTTATTTATGAAAATGATCAAATGCTACTTAAAATCAAAACCGTGGAAGAGTTAGTTTGTTTGTTTTGTAAACAAATAAATCTCCTGAAACCAAAACAAACCTCCTCTTAGTATATTTATTTGAAATTCTTTTTGTTTACAGAGATTGTATATGTTTATCTTGCAAAACAGAAATGTTAAATGTGCTTATGAGGTGGCAGTCCAAGAGGCAAGACATATAATAATCTCTAGCATCAGCTCTGCCCACGTGGCTCAAGTTTGGATTCTGGAAACTGTTTTCTGTTCCCTTTCCTTTAGTATGAGCATGTGCTTGCCAATTATGGAAAGGAGCTGATGAATAGCACTTGAAGGAGAAATTCTTCTCCACCGCTCTTTTGTTTCAGTTTCAGAATCTCTCTGTCACCCTTGGAAGCAGTCACAAGGCTTCTGCCCCTTGGCCTGCAGTTGTGGGGGATGTTGTCCCCAGCATTCCCCAAAGCCTGTCATCATGGACTCAGCTGCATGCCTTATTAACTCATCTTGCGATCTTTGGCATTTCAAGACGATGAGCTGTCAAAGCTTGCAGTGACATCAGTAGTATGTGACTTGAATGGATATACCACATATGCTGAATCAGCTTTTTCATTCCCTTTGGCATGAGAAAAGCAGGTGCTAAGTCTCATTTTGAGAATTTATTGGTATCCGTTGCTGACACTTTAGAGACCATTCTGCTTATCAGACTAATAGCCAAATGGAAGCTAATAATGTGTTTTGACATTTAAAGCCTGAAATTCTGCTAATATCTTCTGACCCCCAGACCCCCGCCAAAATCCCTTTATCTCTCATGTGCTGTGAGACTAGAGAAAGGCTAATTTATTATTCTGTGTAGGGAAAATCTGGATAGGATTATTTGGGAGATTTGTGGTTTTAAATTCTTTTATGATAGCCTAATTTTATGCGTATACTCAGGTCATGGAATGTTATATATAAGTTTGAAATCATTGATTTTACAAAAAAGAATATAGATTTTAAAACTGTCTTCTTTTTTTGACAGCTTAACCTCAGTTGAAGTATGGATTCTCTTACTGGAAAAAGTTTATTTTCATAAATATTTTAGCATGATTGACTAAGGTTATTACATAAGTGTTGTATATGTGATCTGTAAAGGTTTTGTTTTAGATATTTAGGGGAGAATCGGCCTTGGCTCTTTTCTATTTTAGCTTGTAGGAAATGAAAAGTATATAAACAGTCCAAGTATCAATGTAGATGAGGTGCTAAGTAAAACATAATGAGCACCGGAGGACGTAAGAATGTGTTAATCTCAAAGCTGCATAATGATTTTTGTGTTGTGAAAGGTTAGCTTTTCAATTGTGAGACTTAATTACTTTTCAAATGAATATTTTATAAGAGTTACTTTGTCACTGAATATACAGCTACATGTGTGTTCTATTCCCTGTGTGCTGCATGTTGCTTATCAGTAGTTTAAAATTTAGTTATTCCCCCTACTTTTTCTTTTGCATAGAGCAGCTGGGATCAAGAGTTTCTTATTTTTATTTTTTAAACACATTAAAAAAAAAAAAACTTCAAAGGAATAGTTCTGCAATGCTTTCCCTGTCATTACTTTGTTGATGTCTATCTGAAATGTGATTGCACAGTTTATTTTATTTTCCAAAGTTTCTAGGCTTGCCCAGTGTTTTCTGTTCTTCATAGAGGCACCTGTCTTCCTCCAGATGTGACTGTTGTTCTGAAGCAGCTCTCTTTCTTACACAGTCTTTCTCCACTTTATCTTGAAAAAGTATGGAAAGTGGGTGTCACTTAAGAAAAATCACTGTTGGTTATTCCATGACTGCTCTGTCTAGTTTAGCAGGCGTTAAGTGAATACACTAAGTCTGCACTTCAATCCATGAATGTGTATTAATAGTTGTAGAAAGCAGAGATTAAACACATATTAAGTTTAAAATAAAAATCTAGTGGTCTCAATTTAGGGAAAAATTTGTTGTAATACAAATATGGATAACCATTAGTAGCCTCTATTTTCTAGCTCTTTTATATTAAATACAATTTTGAAATTTTGGAACCTAATGGAGAATTGTAGTTTGGTAATTATTTTGGGGGAAAGTTTGTGAACAGTAAGATTTTTTATTGTTAGCTTGATTATCCAAAAGTCGTATTTAAATATACACTTGTACTTTATTGCAGACTATGAAAAATAATTCATTAATCTTTACTAAGTTCTAAGACTTTTCAGATAAGACTTTTAAAATTTTGTCTTTAAGATGTAGGCAGTATATACTTGTTCTAATTACTAGGTTGTATTATTTGTGTATTTACATGCATGCTTTGCTTTTATTTTCTTTTAATGAAGTCCCAGCACAACCAAATGAGGTCTCTGATTGGCCTGATCACAGGGACCACAAATTCTCATAGAGATCTAAGATATTTAGGACGTTCTGCCTATTTTCTTTCCAATAAGTGGAGCTAGCCTTTATCTGTATATACTGCTAATTTATCATTCAACAAGACAGGCCCACAGCCAAACAAATTCTAATTAACCATTTCTTGCTTAACTAAAATTTACATTAAAATTCTTTAGAGTGTGCAGATAATGCTTCAATGGTATATAGTAGTCCTCATATATAAGATTTAAGAAGGCATACTTTAAAATCTTGTTCATTTTCTTGTTTTGATAGTATAAATGATTAGAACCAGTATTTCAATTCGGGGGAAAGTTAGTACCATATAGACATAATTATCTTTTTTTTTTTTTTTTGAGACAGAGTTTTGCTCTTGTTACCCAGGCTAGAGTGCAGTGGCATGATCTCAGCTCACTGCAACCTCCACCTTCTGGGTTCAAGTGGTTCTTCTACCTCAGCCTCCCAAGTATCTCAGATTACAGGTGTCTGCTGCCGTACCTGGCTAATTTTTGTATTTTTATAGAGCTGGGGTTTCACTATGTTGGCCAGGCTGGTCTCGAACTCCTGACCTCGTGATCCGCCTGCCTTGGTCTCTCAAATTGCTGAGATATTACAGGCGTGAGCCACCACTCCTGGTTTTTGGCCTTTTTTGTAACCCAGCCCATTTTCTTCTTCTCAGTCTTTGCTATCTAATGTTGATAATACTGTCTTACTTTTTAATTGCCTTTATTAGAAATTACTAGAGATCTATAAACCTAGTCTTTCAGGGGTTTTGAAAGGGACATAATATTCATACTGTCATTCAAAATCTACCTTAACATTTGAACATTGGAAGATACGAGCTGCTGAATACAAATTAGTTTTATACACATACATATACATGGCCATATACATACACATATCCACACATAGGCATACACACAGTCTTTTCAGATAAGAATATTTAGTGGTATTAAGACACAAATCACCATAGGAAATGTCATTAAATAGATATGAAAAAGTCATGAAGATAAATTAGCTGTCACCCATGAGGTTAATGATTAATTTGGAAATGGGTTTTTTCCCTACTGATGCTGCTTTCGTCTTTTGACTAATTTTCACTGCTCTGTAAATGATGAGTGAAAGAAAAGGAGGAAGAGGGAGAGAATGTGTGTATATTTATACATTTGGTACATAAGATTTGTTTCAGTGCTTTAAAAATATAAGAATGTTAATTTACCCTATATATTTCATTTAAAATAAAAATTTCCAATCTGTTATGGATTACATTATATATCATATTCATTGTTACTATGATTGTGAAAATTTAAGTTTCAGACTTTTCTGAATGTATCTAAAGTTATTTGAACTCACTAATGAGTTCAGATTATTCTTTTTATAATCTAGACTTATATTTGAAACATAGATATACTGTATGAACCTTCTTTTGGGGCATTCTGTGTATATTTAAATTGGAGATAAGATTTGTAAGGAACTTTAGTTCATCCATTAGGGAGCCCAGTTTTAAATTTTACTTTTCTTTCAGTTAAGTAAATTTTTGTCATTGATGTATGCAAAGTTCAGATTTGTGTAGACTTTTGGGGCGCCGAATTTGCTGTTCATTCGGTCCTGGGAAGGACTGCTCTTTTCTCCTTTCAGGTCACATGTGACCTTTCCCAGTCCCTGTGTGCAGTCTCTCCTGTGGGGAGCTGCCTCCCCTTCCTGGAGCCACTGTCCTGAGCTTTAACCAAGCACCCGTAAGCTCCTTATCTGGACTCTTACGCCTCACTTGGGAAATGATTATTGTAAACTGTTGTTTTGGTAATGCTGTTTGGCAGCCAGCATTTTAATTTTAGTCTATTGTAAATTGATACAAATATTTTGTTCATTTTGCCATTTTACAAAAAATGAGGAAGAAAGGGGAAATTGAGAGGAAGAATATTAGTAATGAGAATATCTATGTCTGAAAAATGAAATGTAAAGATATGAAACACTTGGGGAAGATGATTGCAGAAACTCTTTTATCTTAAATAGACTTTTCATTGCCCCTTAGCAAGCAAGTAAATCTCATTGAGCATTATGTTTTAGAATGAAAAATGTCAATTAAGCCTTTGTTTTCCTTCATCATTCTCATCCTCTTTGTCATCATGCTGTCTGGTGGCAGAACCCCACTCAGCTTCCACTGATTTCAGCTTTTGCTCTTTGGTTTTGTACACGCTTTTAGAAATACCCAGTGTGAATGGAGTATTACCCAGAATGTCAACTTTCTCATCACCTCCAGTGGCTATAGGATTGTAGTCTGCTGGGATTGGTTGGATCTGGGTTTGAATTCTGGTGCCACCACTTCTAGGTTTGTCACCTGAGGAATTCATTTGGCTTTTCTGTTTGTTTGGCTGGAAATGAAAATAAAGGCTCCTTCCTCACAGGGTCATTGCCAGGATCCCTGGAGATCATGTACTACAGGTGCCTCAGTGAGTGGTGGTGATTTTTGTTGTCAGTGGTTAGAGCTAGAATGCTAGCTGCTTGGAGTGAAGGATGCAGGTTCCTGGGAGCGGATCTCTTCTGTGAGTGAAGCCCAGGTGGTGAGGTGGCCCCAGGGAGGTGCTCTGCATGCGTGCACCTGCACTGTTGAAGACAAGGATGGCTCACTTCCAGTTCAATAGGTTCTCTTCATGAGTTGACATTTTTCGTAGGCTGAGGATTTAACTTCAATTTAATATATTTCTGGCAAATGCACTGCAGGTTCCAAACAATGTGACCTAGAGATGGACTTGAGTAGTATAACTTATTTATAAATTATTACCTCAGTGGATGCTGAGTAAAGACATATCTTGCTGTTTATGTCTCAGTAGATTTATTTGTGTTTGTGGGTGTGCGTCACCAAAATTATTGAGAAAGTATTCCATATGAATGCAAATCACAATTCAGAATCAATCTATTAGTCTAGGTTTACCTTATCCCCTCTCAGCCCCAGGATGGGAGGTGATGGTTCCCTGTCCATCCTTGTCGCATGTGTACTGCAGGTTCTCCCGGTGAGTGCTGGTATCTTAAGACAACCAGCTGGAGGAATAAGTACAGTCTGGGTTCACAGCACATGGCAGAACTCACTGTTTAAGCTACTGAGCATGTGGTAGAGATGATGAGCCACAGTTATTTGTGTTTACTGAAAAGAGATGTCACAAAAACACTTAGGGCTTCCTAATACAAGAATTGCTGTACATATAATACCTGTAGTTACCCAAAAGCCAAGTTAATTAACCACTTTCAACCTCATTCCAGTAGTACTAGCTTATAACTTTCAATGTACAACTCTAGATGTTAGACTTGATTCATATGAGCTTTATGTGGCTAGGGGATCTTAGACTCTAGAATATTTGTTAAAATAGAAGGTTAAAAGCATACTTCAGTATTATATCCTGATTTTCTAAAGAGAAGACAGTCTAGTAACTTAGAAGTCTCAATTATTTCAATTTGTTTTCTTCTGTCTTGTTTATTTCCTATTCTATAATGCTTTTTCTGCATTGACTGGTGTCAGGCAAGCCAGCACTAGATTAAAGCAACTCAGGCTTGAAAATTAATGTTTACCTTTTCTGTGTCAATTAGTGAACTATAGAATGTAGAATTTGTATTTAATTATTAAGAATAAAAGCTTTGACCTTTTTTGAGGGTGTGGGGAGACAGAGTTTCCCTCTGTCGCCCAGGCTGGAGTGCAATAGTGCGATCTCAGCTCACCGCGTCCTCCACCTCCAATTCTCCTGCCTCAGCCTCCGAGTAGCTGTGATTACAGGAGCCCGCCACCATGCCCAGCTGATTTTTTGTACTTTTAGTAGAGACGAGTTTTCACCATATTTGCCAAGCTAGTATTGAACTCCTGACCTCAAGTGATCCTCCTACCTCGGCCTCCCAAAGTGCTAGGATTACTGGTGTGAGCCACCACGCCCAGCCAAGCTTTGACTTTTTAAATAAAAAATTTTTAGTGAAAAATTACTTTTTATTTTTGTCTTTGTTTTTGGTACGAATGGTGAATTTTTTTTTTTAATTTATTAAAAAAAAAAGTTTTGCTTTTTTTTTTTTTTTTTTTTTTTCTTTTTATGAGACAGAGTCTTGCTCTGTCGCCAGGCTGGAGTGCAATGGCACAATCTCAGCTCACTTCAACCTCCGTCTCCCGGGTTCAAGCAATTCCCCTGCCTCAGCCTCCTGAGTAGCTGGGACTACAGACATGTGACACCACGCCCAGCTAATTTTTTGTATTTTAGAAGAGACAGGGTTTCACCATGGCCAGGGTGGTCTGGATTTCCTGACCTCGTGGTCCGCCCACCTCAGCCTCCCGAAGTGCCTGGATTACAGGTGTGAGCCACTGCGCCCGCCTTGATTTTTGTCTTTTAAATACAGTTTAATATTTCACTCTCTTCTGTCACACTTGAAATGTGCTTTAACTGTTTACCCAAGATTACTCAGACTGCCATGGTGTTGCAAATTTTGGAATATTAAAAACAATTTGTTCTAAACTATTTTAATCCTATTTCATTAATACTGCCAAATTTTTATGATTAGTAAACAAAACTCAGTAGAGATAACTCTTTTAGGTTATAGAGCAACTGTCTGTAGGTCATTGTAAAAGAAAAGCTTCAGTGCCCAGCCTTCCTTCTGCATGGCTGTCCTAATCTTACCTGCTTTGCACTCACTGCTGGACTGGAACAGGTGGCCGCCTTTTGCTCTCTGAATGACAGCAGCTGATGTTGCGGGTGGAGAGGGGCCCATCTTATGCCGGACCTGGTTCTCGCTCAGCCTGGCCTTGCCCACCCTGGATCTGCAGCAGAGAAGCAGAATTTTCCCCAGTGTGTTCTTTGTGTGAAAGTATATGTTTGATCTTTGGGTCCTGTTTTTCCCTCTCCTGCCAGCTTCTGCAGCAGGTGGAGCCCTGATGCTAGTCGCTCATACAAATGACAAGTTTACTGCTGTGTCCTCATTCATCTTCATCCTTCTTGAAGTTCACTGTTGATGAAATTTTTGGAAAATTCTTTATAATTAAGAGTAATTACCAGGGAATTAAAACTGAAGAGTTGTTGTAGATTTGGGGCTTTGGATTCTAAAAGGCTTGAATTCATATGTTTTTGTTTCTGCTTATACTTTCTTTGTGGGCTTGGAGAAAATATGTTCTTTTAAATCGCAATGTTGTCTATAAAATGAGACTGCTTTTCTATTACAGGTTACATGAACCACTTGTACAAAGAGCTTAGCATAGTTCCTTACTTAATCAGTTTACTCCCATGTTACTCAGCCTCAAGTTATTTGTCTTTAAAATGGGCATAATAACACATAATAACACATAGAGATGTTGGAAGAACTTTGTGTGCACATGTGCCTGTGTGTGTATGCAGAAAAAATACCTGGACTCTATACATTAGACAGTAAACAGTGGATGAGCCTGGGAGTGTGTTCGTTTACTATTGCTGTGTAACACATTACTACCCATTTGGAGGCTTAAAACAACACCTGTGTATTATTTCATAGTTTCTATGGCTCAGGAATCTGTGCTTAGAATCTCCTAAGGCTGATATTGGGGTGTCAGCTGGGGCTATGATCTCGTCTGGGGCTTGGGGGTCCTCTTCTAAGCTCATGTGGTTGCTGGCATAATTCATTTCTTTGCAGTTGTGGAGCTCTTGGCAACTTGCTTCCTCCAGTCCAACCGGAGAGAGTCTCTCTGATTCGTCTTTAAAGAAGTCCCCTGCTTAGGTCAGGCCTACCCATGATAATTCCCCTTTTGATTGACTACAGCTAGTGCTCGACTTACGACCACGATTGGTTCCGACAGGCTGGTCGTAACACGATTTGGTCGTAAGTTGAGTAGGCTATATGTACAGTACTGTGAAATGATGTTATAAAAATCTTTAAGTCATATTTTATCATAATTTTC